>NC_133651.1:114872060-115172060 GCF_009905375.1 Apium graveolens | reverse complement strand
TCGGACCGGACTTTTTTAAGAATTGGGTCGGATCGGGCTTTTTAAGAAATATAAGGCCTGTTTTAGGCCCGCGGACCGGGCCGGATCGGGCCGAACCGAGCTTTATCCGGACTTTTTATTTATATAATAAAAAAAATGTAATATTTTATAACTCGAATTACGAGTAGTTTAAATACCGGAGAAAATAATATCTTAATATATCATATAGAGTAGTTTAGACACCGATATAAATAATTATTTTCTAATATAATATTTAAATAATCATATATACCTTAATTGCTTCTAAATCATAATATAATATTTTAAAAATTATAAATAGTATTGTATATTTTCAAATTTTATATAAAAAAATTCGATTTTTAATCGGGCTTTTCAAACAGCCCGAGCTTTTATCCGGGTCCAACCGGGCTTTTATCCGGAATGTTTTAAATCCGGGTTTTTCAGGTTTCGGTCCTGGCCGAATTTTTTAGAAAATAAGAGGTCCATTTAAGGCCCGCGAGCCGAACCGGGCCGGGCTTTTTTCGGATTGGGTTTTTCGGGCTTTTCTAGCTTTTTTTAGAATCAGATCATATTTCGAATTTCAGATTTTTTGAACATAAATTCACAACAAAATTCTCATTCTAATTGAGAATGACCACAAACCACATGAATCAACATTTTACTAAGCACATTAATGGAGTAGTACTGATCGACATGAATCACTATATTATAGTAACAAAATCACTAGAACTCAAACACAATGATCATTAAAATTACAATTAAGTTACATATCTAAAAGACCTATTACAGCACTGTATTGAATTTCTCTCAATATAAAAACAAGAAAAATGTACACGATTTGAAATTCACTACAATTAAATAAAAATAGCGTATCTAGTGTTTTTGCAACACAAGTACTCAACATATATCGCTGTTTAACAGATATTAATCATAATAACCACATAAAATGAAACAAAACGAGAATAATTATTGATATGGGCCTAAAATTAGCTTAGAAATATAGTTAATGTTGAATTAATTAGACCTGGTATGGTCCAGTAACGAAGCCCGATTAACGAGGCCCGAAACTCTGATTATTTATTAATTTCGTAATTAATAAATAAGGGAGATTAATAGCTCATTAAAGGAGTCCAATCAATGATATAAATCTATAAAAGATAGCCCCAAGGGCACCTACACCAATTAGGAATCTGATTCCTCTATTCTAGGACTTCAAAGTCTATCCAAAGTCTGAGAACTTGATCAACAAGTCTCTTATCACTAGTCCAATTCAAGTACTCTCAACATCTATATAAAGGGATCTACCCCTCAATCAGAACTACGTTTTTGGTTTGATTCTCTAATTCACAGAGATACGTAGGCATCTCGTAAAGGCAGAGTTAAGCTACGAAACACGAGAGCAGCCATTAAAGGCCTTGAGCTCCCGAACCTTAGTAATAATTACAGTAAATAATAACCTTAATTTTTTATCCATAACATTTGGCGTCGTCTGTGGGAAAGCACAACAATAACCATGGCGAGAACACGGAGAACAGTTAGAGCCCTTGGAGGAGAAACACCAACGGGGACAACCCAAGTGATTTCTTCAACTGTGGAGGTGCCTCCTCACTCAACCTATGCAACCACGCAAGGAGAAGCCCAGATAGGGGCAACTGAACCTCAGCCACAAGGGACGATCCCCTCGGCTACTCAAGGTACGAATCCTCAAGTTCAACAAATACATGCACCTGTGAATTCTCGACCAGTCGGGTACGAATATTCAACTGTTGTTACTACTAACCCCCCTTATGGGATGCCCCTTTACCCCGAGGTTGGAGGAAGCGGACATGCTGGCCGGAGTGAAGCACGAGGGCGATCGCCCCCATACATACGAGGTTTGGCTCCTATCCCTGAGGATTAGGAATTTTCTGGTCCTTACACTGAGAGAGACTCCGAATCTTCGGATGATGAAGTAGCCCCAAGAAGGAGACATGCTGGCAAAGAACCGATGGCTGATGGTAGCCAACGCCCTCAAAGCACCCAAGGGACGAATCCCTAAGAAGTGCAGAAAAGAATCAGGGCTCATGAGGCTGAGATTCAAAGGCTGAGGCGCGACCTGGAGGCGCACCAGACCACCAGACCCCCGACACCTCCTAGGGGGAGAAATCCTCCTCCCATCATAGACCTGGATGGTCCAGTGCAAAGAAGGGCTGTTGTCCCAAGGGCTGATCCAAGCAATCTTCTTCCCCTTGGAGATCCTGATGATCCTACTCCACCCTTCACTGTTGATATAATGAATGCCCATATCTCAAGAAAGTTCAAGATGCCAACTATAAAAACTTATGATGGTATGGGAGATCCCGCTAATCATGTTAGAACATTCTCCAATGCACTGCTGTTGCAGCCAGTGAATGATGCAATTAAGTGTCGGGCCTTTCCTCAAACCCTGTCGGGTATGACTCAAAGGTGGTATAGTCGCTTGCCCCCAAGTTCTATTGGGTCGTTCAGAGAATTAAGACAGGCTTTTATTAAGCAATTCATCAGTGGGAGAGTTCATGAGAAAAGTTCAGCATTTTTTATGAGCATTATGCAGTGAACAAAAGAATCCTTGAGAGATTACCTGAATCATTTCACAAAGGAGGCTTTAAAAGTCCCAGACCTTGATGATAAGGTAGCCATGATAGCACTGCAACAAGGAACTAGGGATGAGTTTTTTAAAATGTCCTTGGCTAAACGTCCCCCTGAAAGCATGTTGCAGCTCCAGGATAGGGCAGGGAAGTATATCAAGGTTGAAAAAAGCATGAGGAAGACCGTAGTAAGTAATGAGCCCACTGGAGGCAAGAAGAGGAAAACTGACCTGAAATATATTGCTAAGGACAAGTATCCTAGAACCGAGCAAAATTCTGATTCAACCCCTAAGAAGGGAGGACCTGGGCAAAAGTTCACTGAGTACGCTAAGCTGAATGCTCCTAGAAGCCAGATCTTGATGGAGATTGATAAGTGGCATTTTATACCACTTAGAACATCTTAAAATGGCTTAAATTGGTGCCTTGAAATCAAGTATTTTGTGTATTTGATGCGTTTTTCTAGTGTTTATGCATTTCAGGGTATTAGTAGCATTTCAGAGGAGTAATCATCAAGAATAAGCCTGGCATGTGTTCACCATTGCGAGAGGAAACAAAGGGGCAGATTACGGCGAAGAAACGGAGCAAACTCAGGAAAAATCCAGTAGGGTCCTGAGCGCCCGCTCAGCAATGCTGAGCGGCCGCGCAGAAAGCTGAGCGCCCGCTCAGCTATGCTGAGCGGCCGCGCAGGGTAGGGAAAAAAGATAATTTATTTTAGGACTTCTACTTCTGTTTGGCTTCCACTTCTATGTAATCTGAGTTTTATGGGACTATTATATAAGTAGATTTGGAGACGTTTTCACGAGAGAGGATCGTGGTATTAAGCAAGGAGCGAAGGAGATAAGGAAGAAGACCGTTTTAGCACACAGCAACGAAGAGGAAGCATATTTTCTTGTGATTCTTGTTTCATTGTAACGTTGGATTCTAGTTTTCTTACTTTGAACCTATTTACTCTTGTGATGTACTCTGGTTTAATATAATTAGTTTAGTTATTATTTTCTTGTGTTTGTTTATCATGATTTCATATGAACCCATGATGACGATAAGTGCTATTATGGGCTAATCGTGATCATGGGGTCGTAACGGATTTACTATGGAATTCTTTAGTTAATTGTTTAATACTTTAGTGTGTGATGATTGTATGATATCTAGTATTGGTTGTGCGTATTCGTCTTATGTGCGTCGCGAACATATAAGATAGGGTGTTAATCTCTTATGAAGCGACGGTGGATCTTGAGATTTAGAACTTGCCATGCTAGCATAGGTTCATGTATGATGTGCATGATTAGTGGGTAACTCTAACAGTTTTATTTGCCCTGTGTAATCAAAAGGAATAACTTGTGCTTAAATCGTTATGTTGTCAATTTCTGTAGACATATAGGAACTCAACATAATTGATGACTATTCAACTTCTATCTTAATTGTGGATGTTTGGTAGAATGGTATTAGTACAATAAAAGTTGGCTTTTATCAGTTTCGTGTTATTCGATTAATATCATCACTGTCACATGCTAAGGTAATAACAATAACTATTGAAGGAAGTAGTAATGAAGTTATGATCTCATGAGTGTTTTAATATTGCTAATTGAAGTGTTAATTAAGTGATTAATTAAGTAATTAATTGTAGTTAATATTTAGTCAACAATTCTAAGTGTTAGTGTCTTAACATTGAGAAGTAATCATACATTGGTGCGTGAGTTTAATTAGACAATAATTAGTCTGAGTCTCTGTGGGAACGAACTAGAAAGTATTTTATATTACTTGCGAACGCGTATACTTGCGTGAATATTAGCGCGTGTTTTCGCCCTAACAAGTTTTTGGCGCCGCTGTCGGGGACTCGGCGTATTTGTTTAGTTTATGTACTTACCATCATTGGTCATTAGGACTCAGTGATTAGGACGTAGTAGTTACTTATTGTTTCCGGTTGTGTTTCAGGTACTTTAGCGAGCGTTTATGCAAACTCGTTCTCGTACTCGCAAGAGGACTTTAGATACAGCTGAGGAGACAGACGAAGTTCTTGATATTCCGGAGAAGATAGATTTTGAAGATTCGGATTCAGCAACTGAGCAGAAAGAACCAGTAAACATGGGTGATCGTATTGTTCAGGCCGATCCAGCTCTTATGGACTTTTCTCGGCCAAAAATTATGACATTCAGTCAAGCATTCTTCATCCGGCTATTCAAGCTAACACCTTTGAAATCAAGCCGGGCACTATTCAGATGGTGCAGAATTCTATTTCTTTTGGAGGGGCTGCGACTGAAGACCCCAACATGCACATAAGGAATTTTGTCGAGATCTGCAGCACTTTCAAGTACAATGGCGTGACTGATGAGGCTATCAAGTTGAGGCTTTTCCCATTCTCACTGAGGGACAAAGCTAAGGACTGGTTACATTCTGAACCAGCTGGGTCCATCACTACTTGGCAAGATCTTGCGCAAAAGTTTATGGTGAAGTTTTATCCGATGGCAAAGACTGCTGCTATGAGGAGTGCTCTTACTCAGTTTGCGCAGCAACCTACAGAATCTATGTGCGAAGCTTGGGAACGCTACAAGGAAATGTTGAGAAAGTATCCACATCATGGAATGCCCGATTGGATGGTGATCACTGGTTTCTATAATGGTTTGGGGGCCCAATCTAGGCCTATGCTCGATGCAGCAACTGGAGGCGCCTTATGGGCTAAAAGCTATACTGAGGCTTATAATCTTATCGAGACTATGGCTGCAAATGAGCATCAAAACCCAACTCAGAGGATGATGCCTGGGAAGGTAGCAGGTATTCTGGAAGTCGATGCTGAAAGGAATATGTCCTAAGTCCAATCATGTATGAGGATTTAGGAATAACTTTTATGTAATCTGTTTTGATTTCATTGACATTAATAAAAGACTTGTTTTGTTTTTATTACGGGCTTTATCTATTTATGTGTTTAAATTAGATATACCATAGTTTAGAGTAAAACTTTTTATGGATTATGATGAGATCATAATAGTGAGACCTAAAAGATGATAACTCTAAACTTAAATAGTTCCTGGTCGTAGGATTACTAACTGGTAATTAATAATCCGCAGAGATGGGTACATACTATGCTTGCTTCATTATGAAGGATGTCTGTTCTCATAGACATTTGTGTGGTGACACTATAGCTAGTATGTAGGTGCTTATTATGGAATAAGTTCACTGAACATGACTCGCACAGCTGAACAACTGATGGAGTTCACTCACGTGTCAGCAGTTGTTCACATAGTGATAGTTGTACAAGTATCCTTAGACTTGAGGTCATCATAGTCATCTTGTGTACACTGAACTATGCTTTGGTTTAGTTCTTAGTCTCCAAGGACAATTATTAGGGCTCTACTGGGTATAGGAATTTGTACACGAAGATAGTGTATGATCAATATAGGATCTACCCCTTCCAGTGAAGGAAGCGAATGTTCAAGGCTGATCCACTTATGCTAGTTCAGGAATCTCTGGCTAGAGTGAATGAAATTAGAAATGAGTTTCTAATTTGCATAGAACTACGCATAGTAAATGGTAAGCAAGTGATTAAATTAGATAGGCTTGACACGAGATCCATGCCTTGTATTTAATCGGGATATTGTAGGGTAGAAGGAGTTTATTGTACGGTAACTATTCACTGAATAGGTTCTTGGTATTCTAAGTAGTGAATTCATATTATCCGGATAGTCGCGATATGCTGAGAAGTATCCCTCACGATGTAGAATAAATGTGATTAATTAATTAATCATATTTAATAAATTAGAGAATTTATATAAATAATGATAAAATAGTTTTATTATTATTTATTTCTACTACCGGCTTAATATTGAACCTACAGGGTCACACCATAAAAAGAGAACGATTTAATGGTGGAGGAATTAATTAATAATGGCTAATAATTATTTATTTGTGAAATAAATAATTAATTAGAAAATTTAATAATTGATTAAATGAGATTTAATTGATTATAAATTAATTAAGAAAAGTTCTTAATATTATTAATTAAGGATTTAATTTTTGGAAATTAAATCAAGAGAGAGAATTATTTCTAAAGTGTTTAGAAAAAGGATTAATAATTAAAAGGTGTTTTAATTATTAATGAGAATAATAAATGGGATAATAATAATAATATTTATGGGAAAATTTCAGCTTAAAATTTTGCCTATAAATACACTATTATAGACCCTATTTTTATAAGAACCCCAAAACCCAAAAAGTTTGGAAAACCCAATTCTCTCCACCTCCTTCCTCCTCCTTAACATCGTTTTCTTGGTGGATACCGGTGGAGTGCTTCACACTTGAGGAGCAACTGCTAAGGATCTCTGATCGTTGTCTCCGAATTATTTTAAAGGTTAGATTCGATCCCTCGAATTTTTATTCATGATCTGTATGTTTTTATTTGGATTTTATGTGTGTAAAAGTGTTTTGCCATGCCCCGCTGCGATTAAAATCCAACATTGGTATCAGAGCATAGGTTGTATGCATATAGATCTGTGGTAAAAATTTCAGAATTTGATGTGCTTGTATGAATTAATTATGATTTTTAAAAGTTATATCATGGATTAATTTTGTCTGATGAGAAATAGTTTCTCAGAATAATTTTGAATATTGATCTGGGTTCTACAAGTGTTGTAGATCGTCTGGGTATTTTTTTCATAATTTTATGATGTATAGATTTTTTATTATGAATTTTTGAAGATCTTGTAATTAAATTCGTAATTAAATAAATCATATATATATATATATAAATTGTTTGTAAGTATGTATATATATATGTACTATATCTGCTCTGCTACTGTTACTGTGATGTTGGCACGGAGAAAGAAGACAGGTGAAGTACGGCGCACGCTGATCGAGAAAAGCGGCGGCGGCGGCTGCTGCAAAAGAAAAAAAAATAAAAATAAAAGTATGTTGCGCATTCCGGGAATGCGTTACACACCTGTGGCGCATTCACGGAATGCGTTACACCTTTTAATTGGTTAAAAGGGTAGTAACGCATCACCGGAATGCATTACAGGGCTTGTAACGCGTTCCTGTAGTGCGTTACAGCCTGACTGTCCACGTTAAAATTGATTTTCTGGGAGTTTCGTAACTCCGTTTTAGGCGTGCAATATACCGTTGAATTCGTTTTTCCGAGACGGATCTAATGGAGTGATCAATTTTAGTTTATATAAAATTTTTGAACTATTTATATTTCCGAAAGTGTTTTAAAGCTGTTTTTAACTGTTTTAACTGCTTTTAAATGCTTCATGTGACACATAGAGATGTATAATGCTTAGACCAATATGCTAGATGATGTAACACGCCTACCTTGATGTTTATTCATGTTTATATATGTGATATATGCTTATTTTATCATGCGATGATAGATTTAGGTGAACTTAAATGAACATAAGGCGTTTATTAGACAACCTAGTATAGTGAAATTGTTTCATAACCTTAATAACAATATTATGAATACAATCATGAGATTCTTGTGTTTGTGAAACACGTAATTGAATATGAATTTTCGATATGAGAGAAAGGATGATTCTGTCAATAACAGATTTCTATCTGTAAGAAAGGGTTATTAATTGACGCCTCTTGACAATGCTCCACCCGATATGGGAATCATCTGATTATTGATTATTGATTTGAAATATTTAATTTAAAAGGAAGAATTTCTTTATAATATGATTATGATTGTAACGTAATATAATCCCTCTAAAATTAAATAATATCAAGTAGTAATTGGCCAATGACACAACGGGCTTGTGTCGGTCATAGCCTTCCAACATGATAGAAAGTAGTTCTTATTTTTAAATCATTGTCGTTTCGTGCCACAGCCGAGGGCTTTGATTTCGAAGTAAGAAATACTTGTCTATTACATAGAGATGTGTACATTGAATAAGAATCTAAAGGTCGTTACGTGCCACAGCCGTGGGCCTTTGGGGACTGATTCAATTATACGGAATGTTGGGTTAGACTTGACTTAGAATATTGAGTTTGTCGTGCCACAGCCGTGACTCAATTATTTAAGAGGCTAAAGTTTGATTAGGGAATAACATTAGATGTAATTGACAAGAGTTGTCTGCCTATTGAACATTACATGGCGTTTCGTGCCACAGCCGGGGTTGTGTAATTGAATGTAGGATCCCTATTCCCACTAGCATTATGAATGCTTAATTTTTCACGTAGAGGGTTGAATAAATTAGGTAAACTAGTGGGAGCCACTTATGAATAAAGACCCGATTCATATAGTGTTTTAAAATGAAATCGAATATTTTCTAAGTGTTGTTATGTGTTTATCATTTACAGATTTACTTTATACATTATGTCTTCTGCACTATCACTAAGGAGCATACTGGATGCTCACAAATTGACTGGTCCTAATTATGCTGACTGGCTTCGAAACTTGAGAATTGTTCTCAGGATTGAGAAGCTGGAATACGTGATTGACTCACCTAAGCCTACTGAACCTGCTAGTGATGCACATAATGATGAACATGTTGTGTATCATAAGTGGATAGATGATGCAAATGTTGCTCAATGCATCATGCTAACTTCAATGAACATTGAGCTACAGAAGCAACATGAGCATATAGATGCTCACACTATCCTAATGCATCTACAAGAGTTGTATGATGTGGCGGGAAGGACAGCTCGATATGAGATATCGAAGGAGTTATTCGGTTGTAGGATGTCTGAGGGATCATCTGTGAATGACCATGTACTTAAGATGATCAATTTGATTGAACGTCTTGGACAACTTGGTTTTGCCATGGATGGGGAGCTGAGCCAAGACTTGGTCTTGCAATCGCTTCCGAGTTCGTTCTCGCAGTTTGTTGTGAACTTTCACATGAATAAGTTGGATGTTAGTCTGCCTGAACTCCACAACATATTGAAGACTGCGGAATCGAATTTTCCCCCTAAGAAGAGTTCTGTTCTTCTAATTGGTGAAGGTTCCAATCCTAAGAAAAGGAAGAGGAACCCTTCCAAGAAGAAGAAAGTAGGTGAAGAAAAGCCGGTTCCACCAAAAGTTGAAGAGCAAAGTTGTTTGCTTTCACTATAACAAGGTGGGGCACTGGAAGAGAAACTGCAAGGTTTACCTTGCAGAATTGAAGAAGAAGAAGGGTAGTGAGACTACCGCTTCTGATTCAGGTATGTTCATGATAGAAGTGAATATGTCATTAAATCAAATTTCTACTTGGGTATTAGATACCTCCTGTGGTTCTCAAATCTGCAATTTGTTGCAGGGACCAAGGAGAAGTAGGACTCTTGAGGAAGAGGAGGTGATTCTACTGATGGGAACACTACTAGAAATAGTAGAATAGACATCGCCTCTTAAACATCGGTTGCTATTTGCACCGATGTAAAAGGTGCTTTTTACATCAGTTTTAATCAACCGATGTCTCTTTGTAAGATACACATCGGTTTTTTAGCCCAACGATGTTATAAGTATGTTTTAAAAAATTTATCAAGCGCGCCTCCCTGTTTCCCCCCTAACCAAATAATCCATTCCCTTTTGAAAATTTCCCCCTTATTTTTCAACTTAGAAAAATTTCAAGTCAATAAAACATAAAACATAAACCATAAAATCAAACAAATCAAAACTCTCATCTCTCTCCTCTCTCACTTTATAGTCGACTGAAGAATAGCTCTGGATCTCTCTCTCTCTCTGCTCAACTGTGCTCTCCATCTCTCTGTCTCTGCTCGAATGTTCTCCCTCTCTGCGTTCTCTCTCTCTATCCCTCTCTCTCTCTATCTCTCACTCTCTCTTTCTTTATCTTCTCATCGTAGTTAAATGGGTCGTAGGAGGTTGTTCAAGTAGGAGTTTCAAGCTTAAGTTTAAAGCTAAGATGGAGGTTAAATCTAAGTTGGTGGTCAAAACTTGTACTGGGTAAGCTTCAAACCCTAATTTTAGAATTGGGGATTTAAATTTGAAACCCAAATTTTGTATTTTTTTAATTAGTTTAGTGATTGCTTTAATTGAATATTTCTAATGCTATATTTTGACAGCTATGGTTGCGAATCCGTTGAGTGTGAATTTGACGTTTAATACTATTCAGAAGACGATTGGGTGGACGGACTGGGCTAAAGCGGCCATTTGCCGGGTTTGGTGTCATTGATTGTTGTGCCGTTGTTGTTGTATGTTATTTATCCACCGAGTATTTCAATCTTGATGATTTTTATTTTTTACAAAGCAGTTTTACTATGTTTATATTTTGATACTTGTTACAAACACTACCCTCCATGGGTCATCTGTATTACATTAATGGCTTACTAAACACCAGTCAAATACTAATTTGTTGATGACTTGACGTGCATACTCGATCATAATTTAGTTTGATGAACATTGTAAATAAATTTGGATTTGAATTTGTGATATATCCCTGTTCATGTCTTTTGTCAATAGAGCTACTTTTCGATTTTCCAGTGTATAGTATAGACTACTACCAGAGTGAATCTTTGATTGGGTGGATGAAACTTAATATGGCTTGACTATTATGAACTGAACCAATATATTGATAGGAGTTGGATGAATCCCAAAGAAAGCTGAACCAATCTGAAGCTCAGACAATAGGTACATTACTAATAAAAATGTTTTTCCCTCTATTATGAACTGAAAGATCTGATATCATAACTGTCTATTGACAACCAGGAAGCAAACAAAGGGACTTGTCTATTTGTGGTGGTGTTCGCTCAATCGGATCAGATCTTACTCGCACATGATAGGCAAATATGACGCATATCAGAACGGATCTATCAGGAGTGACCATACTGTTGGAACATTGAAAGAGCCTCGGACCCCCACAAGCAAAGCTCAGGTTTGTCAGGTCACTTCTTCAAATTTACCAAGTAACAAATATTTTGCTTTCTGATTTTCTACTTCTAACAAAATATATAATCTCACTTCTCTAAATCATGCAGCCAGCAACTTCAAGAAAGAGTTTTGCACAAGGAATTGAAAATGGCAGAATTAATGGGTATGGTGATAACTGTGGCGAGTTAGATGCAGTCATGTGTAGCAAGTCGTCATCTCAGAACAAGCGGTCCAGAAAAGCAAGTGCTGTAAGCTTTCAACTAATGTTGTATTTTAATGTCTAGTTAGAAGTCATCCACAGCATAGACTGATACTCCATTGCTTAGAATTTGCAGTTTTCTTATAGGTATTTATGCCTGATTTTTAATTTAATTTTAAAATATTGCTGATGGCAGTTTAAATCATCAGTTTAAAAAAATACTTACAAAGATAAATCTGTCTTGGGGTGGGGGGCTTCTAAGCCTTTAAATTTAGCAACATATATATTAATAGTACATTGCATCTGTGCTTTGTGTTTAAAGTCTTGATGTTGTCTTTCCTTTTTCGTTAACATTATTATTTCTTCTGAATGCATTCGAGTAGTTGAACTCTGCAAGGAACTGACTTTTTATTACGCTCAAGGCCTACCAAGTTAAAATAGCTGCAAATTCTACCCAGTTACATGACTATTGAAATAAAAATGATTTTTGTATTCCTTTGATAGTTAAATAAACAGCTTACCGCGATTTAAGTACTATTAGTGTTGGAAATATGACTGTTGTTGTTACATCGTACATGCTAGTAATAGAGTGATAATGTTTTTAAAATCTTCTTGCTACCTATATAGGCTGCTTACCGGGGTTTCCAAGATCGTAGACAGTACCGGAAGATAATATTTGCAGTGGGAGTGGTTGAAAAGGCAATACTACGTTGGCATATGAAGGGTAAAGGTTTTCGCGATCTTCAGGTTCCAGATGAAGCAACCAAAGATCCAGAACAAGAAGGTGAATTAGAGGAATTCTTTAAAGCTAGCAGGAAACAGGCTGAAGAGCGCATTGAGAGATCTGTTGTACATGTTCAAGCCATATTTCATTCTAAGCGAGCTCAAGAAGATTACAGTAGAATGAAACTAGCACATAACAAAGCCAATGTAAGCAATTTCAATGCTATGGACATTATATACTGTAGTTGGGAAAGTTAAACCAATATGCATTAACGTACTTTACCAATTTTTTGTGTAGATTGAATATGAGGGGCTTCTCAATACCGACACTGAAATGGGTTAATTTAGCACAAGTTAAAGGGTACTTGCCATCCTCAAGCTGCTGCACCGGTGACTAGAAAACTTATAACTGGTCCCTTTTGTTAAATATAACATGTAGTTTCTGTACTAGACAACTTATAACCGGTCCCTATTGTTAAATATATCATGTTTGTAAATTCTGTACGTAGAAACTGAAGGAGTTGGAGACCTGTAGCTCCTTTATACATTTTTGCAAAAATGAGAGCTTCATGATTTTAGGGTTGATCTTGTGCTAGCATTCACGGACCTTTATGGAGCAGGTGAGCAATTGATTTCTTCTCTTTTTTATGCATGCGTGAGCGTGAGTTTGAGCGAACTAAGTAGCATAATTCGTGGAATTTAATTTGTGCAGCATCCGGAGATGGACTTTTCGAATGCAAAATTTGCCTGAGTGCTGATTTTGGGGAAATAATTTGTTGGACAGGTGATAAGCAAGGGTTGTTTTTGGATGTCGTTTAATATTAGTAAATTAATCTTTTGTTGTATTTTTAATGGGTTTCCTTGGGAACGTATTCTACTATGTGATCTTTTGACTCCCCTAGTTGTCTCTAGTAATGAATCCCCTGTGGTTTTCTGATGGTAATAATATGTTGTTGCCTTCTATTCCTGCAGAAGTTTCAGGAACATCATTAGCAACTTTACTTCTATGAGATGGATGGAGTGTATGTTAATTTTTGACATGGGCCACTAGTATATATATTTATTTTAAAACTTGTAACTATGATAGCTACTTAGCGGATTTGTTGTGCATGTACCGACTATATCTATCTACTTAAGACTCTTTTGAGTGGATTGCAGTATCTGTTAGCTTATAAATTATAATGCAGTGCCTTCTTTATTGAAATTTTAGTTTAAAATGTATATGTAATGACTGTTTCAGGAATGACATTGGACTTCTCCTGGGATGATGAATGCAACTGTGTGTACTTTAATTTTTCTATATATATAAAAAAAGTTGAATTTTGATTATAACTTGAGGTTTGTACTTGTAGGTTCAAAAGAGGCTCCTAGAGTTTATGCTTGCTGCATTTCATCGAAATCCTGATATCATAGCATTACTGAAGGTATTCTTTACAAGTCTAACTATACATTACTTGTTAATTTTGGACAGGTAATGTTTAGACCTCATAATCCACCCTTTTAAAAAAAAAAGTTCTTATCCGATGTAATAGACTTTTAGTGAGAGTGAGATTTGTAATTTTTCTTTCTTCTAGAATTTAAGGGTTTTTAATTAACTAATTTGTTTGATATCTGCAGGCGATATTAAGATTAGATGAATTGATTTTTGACCTTGACATGCCCAGAAAAATAATATTCTAGGGAAGGCAGATGCCCATATTTTTAGGACTCAATGACCCAGCTGAGCTGCATTGATACCTGAAGAACCAGTGACGAGAATACATTCATTTGAGCAATACATGGATTATATTTCGTTTGAGCAATGTATGAATGATATTATAGGAATAGCTATGAGAATTATAAGTTTTTGGTTTTTTCATTGTTGTAAGACTTGATTGGTTTGATTTGGTAATGATAATTGGAGTTTGATTTTAATAGTTTCTTCTTTTGACAATTTTTTTGGCATCTATATTTTTAAAATGTGCAACATGATTTATTTCAATGAAAAATGATGTTAATTTAACATAATAACTTTAGTTCTAGTTGACCATTGACATCAGTAAAAACCAATGTTAAATACTACAGTAAAATAAATCTTAAAACAAAAAACTGATGTTATTAAGCATCATAGACATCAGTTTGCTACAAATAGACATCGGTTACCAATGAAGAATCGATGTCAAAGGTATCGTTAACATCGGTTTTTGATGAAAACTGTTGTTACTGGTACTAGTAACATCAGTTTATTGGTTAAATTGAAAGATTTTGCTTAGCTCACATATATTTAAATTGATAAAAATATCATATTATGATGATATATGAAGATTAGATATGCATGAGAAATTTTATATCAAGATACAAAAATCGGTTTTAAACATGGAACTGATGTTATATGCTCTATTTAACATCAGTTTAAAACCGATGTTAAATGCGGGGGTCTTTAACATCACCCACGAAGACATCAGATTTTTGCATACATAGACATCGGTTTTTAGCCGATGTCTATTGACATTTTTCTAGTAGTGGAAATGGAGCAAGAGTTGCTGCTGAAGATGTAGAATCATTTCATTTACATATGCCTACGGGCAAGACTATTGTTTTAAATAATTGTTATTTTGTTCCCTCGATTGTGAGGAATATTATTCCATGTTAGACTTGGCTGGATTTTCATTTATTATTGAGAATAATGAATGTTCTATTCTTAGAAATAATATTCTTTATGGACGTGGTGCTTTAAATAGTGGTCTGTATTTATGTGACATAATTTACTTCAGATTGAACAAACTAATAAAAGAAAAGGGATGATGAAAATCTCACTTTATAGTGGCATTGCAGTCTCCATTTAGTAGACATGGAGAGAGGACTGCAAATTTGCTAGGAATGGTACACACAGATGTATGTGGACCAATGTCTACGCAAGCCATGGGTGGATTTTCATACTTCATTACTTTCATAGATGATAGATCTGGATTCGGATATGTGTTTGATGAAACACAAGTCTGAGGCCTTTGAAAAGTTCAAAGAATATAAGTATGAAGTGGACAAACAACCAAACATAGTATTATAATTCTTCGATTAGATCGAGGTGGTGAATACTTGAATGGAGAGTTCCTAGATTATCTCAAAGTAAATGGTATAGTCTCCCAGTGGATGCCTCCAGATTGGTATCTGAAAGGAGAAATCGAACTTTGTTAGACATAGTTCGGTCCATGATGAGCTATGCAAATCTTCCAGTATTCCTATGGGGTTATGCATTGGAAACCTCAGCATATTTACTGAATAAGGTGCCTTCTAAATCTGTTCCTCAAACTCCGTATGAGATATGGAAAGAAAGGAAACCGAGTCTTAAACACGTTAAGATTTGGGGATGTCCAGCTTATGTCAAGAAAGTTGACCCAGATAAGCTGGAATATCGATCCGTAAAATGTAGTTTTGTGGGATATCCTAAAGAGACTTTAGGGTATTACTTTTACACCGATCATCGGGTGTTTGTCTCCAGACATGCTACCTTCTTGGAAAAGGAGTTTATCCTTGAAGGAAACAGTGGGAGCAAAATTGAACTTGATGAAGTTCAAGAAGCACAAACTACTACGGATCAAGTGGAAACACCTGTTCTGACTGAACAACCTTTTGTGGAACAGCCCATTCATAGATCAGGGAGAGTGTCTCACCAACCTGAGAGGTATTATGGCCTTGTCATTGAGAATGACAATGAGTTGTCGATCATTGATGATGATGACCCTGTAACCTATAATGAGGCTATGAGTAGTGTTGACTCAGAGAAATGACATAGTGCCATGAAATCCAGAATGAAATCTATGTATACGGGATACAAAAGAATGATTAGAGCAGATGGCCAGGTGGAGACCTATAAGGCCAGGCTTGTGGCAAAAGGATTCAAACAAAGGCAATGGATTGACTTTGATGAAACCTTTTACTTGTAGCCCTGTTATAATCAGTTCGGATTTTGCTTGCGATTGCTGCTTACTACGACTATGAGATCTGGCATATAGCCAGATGGTTTTCTTTCCGAGGGAAATGAAAACCTAGTATGTAAGCTGCTGCGAACCATATGTGGTTTAAAGCAAGCTTCTCGAAAGATGGAACATTCATTTTGATGAGACAATCAAAGAGTTTGATTTTATCAAAAACGAAGATGAACCATGCGTCTACAAAAGGGTTAGTGGGAGCGCGGTAACATTTCTTATATTGTATTGAATTAGAGTTGACACACATAACAACATAGCAGACCCACTCACAAAGCTACTTTATGAAAGTCACTTTGATCGTCATAAAGACAAGATGGGTATTAGATACCAGAGTGATTGGCTTTAGTACAAGTGGGAGATTGAAAGGAATATGTCCTAAGTCCAATCATGTATGAGGATTTAGGAATAACTTTTATGTAATCTGTTTTGATTTCATTGATATTAATAAAAGACTTATTTTGTTTTTATTACGGGCTTTATCTATTTAAGTGTTTAAATAAGATATACCATAGTTTAGAGTAAAGCTTTTTATGGATTATGATGAGATCATAATAGTGAGACCTAAAAGATGATAACTCTAAACTTAAATAGTTCCTGGTCGTAGGATTACTAACTGGTAATTAATAATCCGCAGAGATGGGTACATACTATGCTTGCTTCATTATGAAGGATGTCTGTTCTCATAGACATTTGTGTGGTGACACTATAGCTAGTATGTAGGTGCTTATTATGGAATAAGTTCACTGAACATGACTCGCACAGCTGAACAACTGATGGAGTTCACTCACGTGTCAGCAGTTGTTCACATAGTGATAGTTGTACAAGTATCCTTAGACTTGAGGTCATCATAGTCATCTTGTGTACACTGAACTATGCTTTGGTTTAGTTCTTAGTCTCCAAGGACAATTATTAGGGCTCTACTGGGTATAGGAATTTGTACACGAAGATAGTGTATGATCAATATAGGATCTACCCCTTCCAGTGAAGGAAGCGAATGTTCAAGGCTGATCCACTTATGCTAGTTCAGGAATCTCTGGCTAGAGTGAATGAAATTAGAAATGAGTTTCTAATTTGCATAGAACTACGCATAGTAAATGGTAAGCAAGTGATTAAATTAGATAGGCTTGACACGAGATCCATGCCTTATATTTAATTGGGACATTGTAGGGTAGAAGGAGTTTATTGTACGGTAACTATTCACTGAATAGGTTCTTGGTATTCTAAGCAGTGAATTCATATTATCCGGATAGTCACGATATGCTGAGAAGTATCCCTCACGATGTAGAATAAATGTGATTAATTAATTAATCATATTTAATAAATTAGAGAATTAATATAAATAATGATAAAATAGTTTTATTATTATTTATTTCTACTACCGACTTAATATTGAACCTACAGGGTCACACCATAAAAAGAGAACGATTTAATGGTGGAGGAATTAATTAATAATGGCTAATAATTATTTATTTGTGAAATAAATAATTAATTGGCAAATTTAATAATTGATTAAATGAGATTTAATTGATTATAAATTAATTAAGAAAAGTTCTTAATATTATTAATTAAGGATTTAATTTTTGGAAATTAAATCAAGAGAGAGAATTATTTCTAAAGTGTTTAGAAAAAGGATAAATAATTAAAAGGTGTTTTAATTATTAATGAGAATAATAAATGGGATAATAATAATAATATTTATGGGAAAATTTCAGCTGAAAATTTTGCCTATAAATACACTATTATAGATCCTATTTTTATAAGAACCCCAAAACCCAAAAAGTTTGGAAAACCCAATTCTCTCCACCTCCTTCCTCCTCCTTAACATCGTTTTCTTGGTGGATACCGGTGGAGTGCTTCACACTTGAGGAGCAACTGCTAAGGATCTCTGATCGTTGTCTTCGAATTATTTTAAAGGTTAGATTCGATCCCTCGAATTTTTATTCATGATCTGTATGCTTTTATTTGGATTTTATGTGTGTAAAAGTGTTTTGCCATGCCCCGCTGTGATTAAAATCCAACAGATGCAACCACCGATATTGCAGCGCAGCTCCAAGCGCTGTCGATGAAGGTTGATTCTCTAGCTACATATGGAGTTAATCAAATAGCTATGGTTTGTGAGCTTTGTGCAGGTTCTCATGCTACGGATCAGTGTTCTCTTGTCAACGAATCTGTTCAGTATGTGAATAATTATCAGCGACAACAGCAGCCTGTGCCAGCTACTTATCATCCTAATAACAGAAATCATCCAAATTTTAGCTGGGGTAATAATCAGAATGCTATTCAGCCACCATATCAGCAAGGTGTGAGTAAACAGTTTAATCCACCTGGATTCCAGCAACCACAGCAGTATGCTCAAAGGCAATCATACCCTCTACAGGGAAGTGTAGCTGCACCTACTAGTGCTGATTTTGAGGAACTTAAGCTGTTATGCAAGAGTCAAGCGGTTTCTATCAAGACCTTGGAAAATCAAATCGGTCAAATAGCCAATGCAGTGCTCAATCGTCAACCTGGAACACTCCCTAGTGACACGGAAGTACCAGGCAGGAAGGAAGCTAAAGAGCAAGTCAAGGCTATTACCTTAAGGTCTGGGAAAGTTGCTGATGCTGAAAAGCCAAAATACGGAGAAGCTGAAATTAGAGATGAAGAAGCTAAGAAAAAGGAGAAAGCGGCGGAACCAAGGAAGACTACTGTTGAACACACTCTTCCTGAGGGTAATACAGGGGAGAAACATCTCTATCCTCCACCACCTTTTCCTAAGAGATTGCAGCAACAAAAGCTGGATAGACAGTTCGGTAAGTTTCTGGAGGTGTTCAAGAAACTTCACATCAATATACCTTTCTCTGAGGCTCTGGAGCAAATGCCTAGTTATGCGAAGTTTATGAAGAGTATTCTTTCAAGGAAGGTGAAACTGGATGACCTTGAGACCGTTGCTCTCACGGAAGAATGCAGCGCTGTTCTGCAGCAAAAGTTACCTCCAAAGCTGAAAGATCTAGGTAGCTTCACCATTCCTTGCACCATTGGCAAGTTGACTTTTGACAAGTGCCTTTGTGATTTGGGAACAAGCATCAATCTGATGCCGTTGTCGATCTTTAAAAAGTTGGATTTGCCTGATCCAAAACCCACATACATGTCTCTACAATTGGCTGATCGTTCTATTACTTACCCAAGGGGCATAGTGGAGGATGTGCTAGTCAAGGTGGATAAGCTCTTCTTTCCTGCAGATTTTGTTGTTCTGG
This sequence comes from Apium graveolens, assembly GCF_009905375.1. Lineage (NCBI taxonomy): Eukaryota > Viridiplantae > Streptophyta > Magnoliopsida > Apiales > Apiaceae > Apium > Apium graveolens. The sequence continues at coordinate 115,152,534 of NC_133651.1, read as the reverse complement.
ATTTTGAGGAAGATAAGAAGATTCCCATAATCTTGGGAAGACCTTTCTTGGCTACTGGCCGTACCTTGATAAATGTGCAGAAAGGTGAACTTACTATGTGGGTACAAGATCAGGATGTGACCTTCAACGTGTTCAAGGCAATGAAATTCCCTACAGAAGATGAGGAGTGTTTAAAAGTGGATGTGATTGATTCTACGGTTACTTCGGAACTCGATCGCATGCTAATGTCTGATGCATTGGAAAAGGCCTTAGTGGGGGATTTTGACAGTGATGATGAGGATGGCAACGAGCAATTACAATATCTGAACGCTTCTCCCTGGAAGCGAAAACTGGACATGCCATTTGAATCTCTTGGTGGTTCTGACCTCAAGAATGCTGAAGGAAAGCTCAAACCATCAATAGAGGAAGCACCTACCTTGGAGCTCAAGCCATTACCTGAACACTTGAGGTATGCTTTTTTAGGTGATGCATCTACTTTACCTGTTATTATTGCATCTGACCTTTCAGGTAGTGAGGAAGACAAGATCTTAAGGATTTTGAGAGAATTCAAATCGGCTATTGGATGGATGATAAGTGGCATTTTATACCACTTAGAACGTCTTAAAATGGCTTAAATTGGTGTCTTGAAATCAAGTATTTTGTGTATTTGATGCGTTTTTCTAGTGTTTATGCATTTCAGGGTATTAGTTGCATTTCGGGGGAGGAATCATCAAGAATAAGCCTTGGCATGTGTTCACCATTGCGAAAGGAAAGAAACGGGCAGATTACCGCTATTGCAGCCCAGCTCCAAGCGCTATCAATGAAGGTTGATTCTCTGGCTACATATGGAGTTAATCAAATAGCTATGGTTTGTGAGCTTTGTGCAGGTTCTCATGCTACGGATCAGTGTTCTCTTGTCAACGAATCTGTTCAGTATGTGAATAACTATCAGCGACAACAGTAGCCTGTGCCAGTAACCTATCATCCTAACAACAGAAATCATCCAAATTTCAGCTGGGGAAATAATCAGAATGCTATTCAGCCACCATATCAGCAAGGAGTGAGTAAACAGTTTAACCCACCTGGATTCCAGCAACCACAACAGTATGCTACAAGGCAATCATATCCTCAACAGGGAAGTACAGCTGCACCTACTAGTGCTGATTTTGAGGAACTTAAGCTGTTATGCAAGAGTCAGGCGGTTTCTATCAAGATATTGGAAAATCAAATCGGTCAATTAGCCAATGCAGTGCTCAATCGTCAACCTGGCACCCTTCCCAGTGACACGGAAGTACCAGGCAGGAAGGAAGCTAAAGAGCAAGTCAAGGCTATTACCTTATAGTCTGGAAAAATTGCTGATGTTGAAAAGGCAAAAGAAGTAGAAGCTGAAATTAGAGATGAAGAACCTAAGCAAAAGGAGAATGCGGCGGAGCCAAGGAAGACTAATGTTGAACACACTCTGCCTGAGGCTAATACAGGGGAGAAACAGCTCTATCCTCCACCACCTTTTCCTAAGAGATTGCAGCAACAAAAGCTGGATAGACAGTTCGGGAAGTTTCTGGAGGTATTCAAGAAACTTCACATCAATATACCTTTCGCTGAGGCTCTGGAGTAAATGCCTAGTTATGCGAAGTTTATGAAGTCTATTCTTTCAAGGAAGGTGAAACTGGATGACCTTGACACCGTTGCTCTCACGGAAGAATGCAGCGCTGTTCTGCAGCAAAAGTTACCACCAAAACTGAAAGATCCAGGAAGCTTCACCATACCTTGCACCATTGGCAATCTGACTTTTGACAAGTGCCTTTGTGATTTGGGAGCAAGCATTAATCTGATGCCGTTGTCGATCTTTAAAAAGCTGGATCTGCCTGATCCAAAACCCACATACATGTCGCTACAATTGGCTGATCGTTCCATTACTTACCCAAGGGGCATAGTGGAGGATGTGCTCGTCAAGGTGGATAAGCTCTTCTTTCCTGCAGATTTTGTTATTTTGGATTTTGAGGAAGATAAGAAGATTCCCATAATCTTGGGAAGGCCTTTCTTGGCTACTGGCCGTACCTTCATAGATGTGCAAAAAGGTGAACTTACTATGCGGGTACAAGATCAGGATGTGACCTTCAACGTATTCAAGGCAATGAAATTCCCTACAGAAGATGAGGAGTGCTTAAAAGTGGATGTGATTGATTCTGCGGTTACTTCGGAACTCGATCGCATGCTAATGTCTGATGCATTGGAAAAGGCCTTAGTGGGGGATTTTGACAGCGATGATGAAGATGGCAACGAGCAATTACAATATCTGAATGCTTCTCCCTGGAAGCAAAAGCTGGACATACCGTTTGAATCTCTTGGTACTTCTGACCTTAAGAATGCTGAAGGAAAGCTCAAACCATCAATAGAGGAAGCACCTACCTTGGAGCTCAAGCCATTACCTGAACACTTGAGGTATGCTTTTTTAGGTGATTCATCTACGTTACCTGTTATTATTTCATCTGACCTTTCAGGCAGTGAGGAAGACAAGCTCTTAAGGATTTTGAGAGAATTCAAATCGGCTATTGGATGGACCATAGCAGACATCAAGGGGATAAGCCCTTCATATTGTATGCATAAAATTCTGCTAGAGGAAGGTAGTAAGCCAACTGTGGAACAGCAGCGAAGACTGAATCCTATCATGAAGGAGGTGGTGAAGAAAGAAATTCTGAAATGGCTAGATGCAGGCATCATTTATCCTATTTTTGACAGCTCGTGGGTGAGCCCCGTACAATGTGTACCTAAGAAAGGAGGTATCACTGTGGTCGCAAATGAAAAGAATGAGCTCATCCCCACTCGAACAGTTACAGGATGGAGAGTATGCATGGATTATAGAAAATTGAACAAAGCCACAAGGAAGGATCACTTGCCTCTTCCATTTATTGATCAGATGCTTGACAGGTTGGCGGGTCATGAGTATTTTTGTCTTCTGGATGGTTATTCAGGGTATAATCAGATTTGTATTGCACCAGAGGATCAGGAAAAAACTACCTTCACTTGTCCATTTGGCACGTTTGCTGTTCGCAGAGTTTCGTTTGGGTTATGTGGCGCCCCGGCCACTTTTCAGAGATGTATGATGGCTATATTCTCTGACATGATTGGAAAAAATGTCGAAGTGTTCATGGACGACTTCTCCATCTTTGGTCATTCATATGATGAATGTTTGAATAATCTGCGCGACGTACTCAAAAGATGCGTGGAAACTAATTTGGTGCTCAATTGGGAGAAATGTCATTTTATGGTGCGTGAAGGCATTATTCTTGGGCATAAGGTCTCTAACAAGGGTCTGGAGGTGGGAGTCATTGAAAATCTTCCCCCACCTAATTCTGTGAAAGGAATCTGTAGTTTTCTCGGTCATGCGGGTTTTTATCGGCGATTCATCAAGGACTTTTCAAAGATATCTAAGCCGTTGTGCAATTTGCTTGAGAAAGATGTGCTTTTCAAATTTGATGATGAATGTTTGGCCGCATTCGAGACTCTCAAGAAGAGTTTGATCACTGTACCAGTTATTACAGCTCCAGATTGGACAAGACCGTTTGAGATGATGTGTGATGCGAGTGATTATGCGGTAGGTGCAGTTCTAGGACAGCGCAAGAAAAATCTCTTTCATGTGGTCTACTATGCAAGTAAGACTTTAAATGGGGCCCAATTGAACTACACCACTACTGAGAAGCAGCTTTTAGCTATAGTTTTTGGTTTCGAGAAATTTCGATCGTATCTACTTGGTACGAAAATAACAGTATTCACTGATCATGCGGCTATTCGCTATCTAGTTTCCAAGAAGGATTCGAAGCCGAGACTCATTCGTTGGGTGCTTTTACTTCAGGAATTTGAGTTAGAGATCAAGGATAGGAAAGGTACTGAGAATCAAGTAGCTGACCATCTCTCTAGGTTGGAGAATCACGATTCTACTTCACAAGATGGGACGTTAATCAATGAATCTTTTTCGGATGAGCAGTTGTTCGCAGTTCAGGAGGAAGAACCATGGTTTGCAGATATTGTAAACTATCTCGTCAGCAATGTAATGCCTCCTAATTTGACATCCGCTCAAAAGAAGAAGTTTCTGCATGAGGTGAAGTGGTATATGTGGGATGAACCATATTTGTTTAGGCAGGGATCTGACCAGATCATCAGGAGATGTATCCCGTTATGTGAGACGGAGGGGATATTATGAGACTGCCATTCCACGGTTTATGGTGGACACTATGGTGGTGAGAAGACGACAGCTCGTATTCTGCAAGCAGGTTTTTTTTGGCCTACTTTGTTCAAGGATGCTCATCAGTTTGTTTTAAGGTGTGATCGTTGCCAAAGAGTGGGAAATTTGACAAAGAAGGATGAGATGCCATTAAATGTGATGCTTGAAGTCGAGGTCTTTGATGTTTGGGGAATCGATTTCATGGGGCCTTTTATCTCGTCTTGCAATAATCAATACATCTTGCTGGCAGTCGATTATGTCTCAAAATGGGTAGAAGTTAAAGCTTTACCGACAAATGATGCAAAGGCAGTGCTAAATTTTCTTCATAAGCAAATTTTCACAAGGTTTGGAACACCTCGGGTAATCATAAGTGATGAAGGATCGCATTTCTGCAACCGTAAGTTCACTTCTATGATGCAACGTTATAATTTGAATCATCGAGTAGCTACTGCCTATCATCCGCAAACAAATGGTCAAGCGGAAGTGTCTAACAGAGAGATAAAGCGCATTCTAGAGAAGGCTGTTTGTCCATCAAGGAAGGATTGGTCTTTAAAGCTCGATGAAGCTGTTTGGGCTTACAGAACAGCATACAAAACTCCACTTGGTATGTCACCATTTCAGTTGGTGTACGGTAAGGGATGTCATCTACCTGCGGAGCTTGAGCATAAGGCCTACTGGGCATTGAAGAAGTTGAACCTGGATTTAGATGCAGCTGGTAAGAAAAGAATGCTTCAGCTTAATGAACTTGATGAATTTCGACTTCAAGCGTACGAGAATAACAAAATATATAAGGAAAAGGTGAAGAGGTGGCATGATAGGAAGCTACATCCTAAGTTATTTGTGCCAGGGCAACAAGTTCTCTTATTCAACTCTCGGCTCCGACTTTTTCCTGGGAAGTTGAAATCAAGGTGGTCTGGACCTTTTATTGTCAAAACTGTGTTTCCACATGGAGCGGTGGAAATTTTTGAGAATGATCTGGACCAAGCATTCAAGATTAACGGTCAGCGGTTGAAGCACTACCATGGGGACATGGCAAACCGAGAAGTGGTTAGTGCCATTTTGTTGACTACTTGAGAAGGGTACGAAACGTCAAGCTAATGACGAAAAAGAAGCGCTACGTGGGAGGCAACCCATGATTTGTTGTTACAGGAACCCTTAGAAGTTAATAACCTATCCAAAAACACAAAAAAATCAGAAAACAGGGGCTGAAAAAAAAAATTCCAGTGACCCCCTGAGCGCCCGCTCAGCTTTGCTGAACGACCGCGCAGCAAGCTGAGCGCCCGCTCAGCTTTGCTGAGCGACCGCTCAGGGGTCGAGTACCATAATTTTTTTTTACAGTTCAGAAAAAAAAACAGTTGTAGCCCATAAACCCACGATTTGTTCCCACTATCCCATTATTTTAACCCTTAATTCCCAAACCCTAATCTAATCCACACCCTATATATATATACACCTATCCTACATATCTCCCACAAAATTCCTACACTTAACCTCTCTCCCAAACACCAAAACTCAGTTCTTACACATTTTTTTCACGAATTAATGGCACCCAAGAGAGCACGCACTATTGACAACAGCAGCACAGTTCCTACTACTGATTCATCGAGGGGTACTGCTGCAAGGCCTCGGTTAACTGACAGAGCTGCGGAGGAGGAGTACACTAGGCTTTTGGGGAAGCCGATTCTCAAAGAGAGAGGGTTTTTACCATCGGGGAGGGATGGTGAGTTACTGCCCATGATTGCAGAGAAGGGGTGGATAGCTTTCTGCTAGTCGCCCGAAGCAGTGCCGATGAGTGTGGTTCGCGAGTTCTATGCGAACACGAAGGCCGAAAAGAATGGGTTTTCTGTGGTCCGAGGGCTGACAGTTGATTATCACCCTGCGGTGATTCGCCGTGTGATTGGACAGCGAGAGAGGAAGCTCGAGGAGGAGAACTGGAATGAAAAGACTGCTGAGGACTTTGACTTGGATTTGATTTGTGCGACTCTCTGTCGACCGGGCACGGTTTGGACCTTCAGGACCGGCACTAATGAGTATCGTCACTTTCCGGCGATCGCCATGAACAGGTATGCCCGTGCATGGAATGCATTTATTTGTGCTAATATTTTGCCTTCTTCGCATACACACGAGGTTACAGTTGAGAGAGCACAGTTGTTATGGGGAATTCTGAATGAGGAGTATTATGTGAACCTTGGTGAGTTCATCTACCAAGGAATTCTGAAGTTTTTGAGGGGGCGAAGCATATGAACATCCCTTATGCATCCACGGTTACGAAGCTATGCCAAACAGTGGGATTGAACTGGCCGGCTCATGAGCAGTTGCAGTTGCCGGTAGCTCCGATTGATTCTGGCACTCTGAATGGGATGCAGGAGTGGACCGGTGGTGAGCCTGAGGAGCATGGGCTGGGTTATCATCTTCCAGGAGGGCGTCCAGCACGAGGTGCTACTATGGCTAGGCCAGGGCATGATGAGGCTGGTTCTTCGAGAGCTCAGGAGGGTGCTGGGTTGGCTGATGCTCAGTATAGGAGGCTTTCACGGTGGATGGATGCCATGTATGAGACGCAGAGCAGGTTTTCTCAGGAGCTCACCCTTGCGTTAGGGACTGCTTTTCGGGGCCTTGGAGCTAATATCCAGTGGCCAGTTTTTGGTGAGGAATCTGCATACCCGCCGCCTGATACTCCACCCACTGAGGGTGATGATGATGATGAATCCGAGTAGGTATACCCTGTGTTCCTTTCTACTACCTTCACTGAGGACAGTGAAGATTTTAAGTTTGGGGGTGGTAATGAAGGAATATTGTGTGTGTGTCATATAGCTGCATATTCATGATAGTTTAGTTCATATAGTTGCATTTGCCATGATCCCTTTTGCAATGATTTATCGACTGAATTGTGATATTGATGCGAGTGAAGTGATAGCATTAAAGTGATATTAAGTCGTGTAGGTTGATATGCATGCTAAAAACACTTGTAATTCCACTAAGTCTAAGAGAATGTGTAAGGACTAGATTGTTGTTATGATTTGGTTGTTTTCAAGGTCAATCTACTTATTATGCTTAGAATTCGATAATAGGTTCTTAGTGATAAAGACATGAAAAAGAAAAAAAATTTGGAGAAAAAAAAATGGAATTTGTTGCTAGTTGTGGTTAGGCGTCAAATGGCTAGTAGCCGGCTCGCATATGGTGCGAGTAGTCTAGGGTTGAGCAAGATGGAGCGAAACGCACTTGCTCAGAAGTTATATAATGAAAAAAAAAGAGAGGAAAAAAAAATTTAATTTATGCATAATTGATCTAGAGTGGGCTCTTTGGTATTCGAGTTATTAAGTTCTTAGGGGACTTTGTGCCTAGTGACCTAAGGCTTTTAGAGTCTGGGATCCGCTAACCTAACGCTCGTTACATGGATACCATTGTATAAGTCTTTTGTGGACCTCACTCATTGCACGGTCAAATAAGCATTTGAGTTGTGAATAAAAAGCACGATTCCGTAATAAGCTCCAGAGTTCTTGTAGTGTTGTATATCACTTTGTGCCTAGAATTTTTTTTATTCTTTGTATAATCATTGGATTGCCTTGAGGATAGTCTAGTCATAATAATTGGTTTAGTTCCGAAGCATATCTGTTAAGCATCTGCACACACCACGTTTCTGGCTGTATGTCCGTTTGCATGAGTTTATTGATCTTTAGTTGTCTAACTGCATTCGTTGAGATGTTGCAATTTGGTTGGCTAATCGTAGTAAGGGGGATCGCTGCATTTTCATATAGATTGCATTCATGCATGTTTTTTATTTGTTTTTGAGTCTGTGATGCTTGAGGACAAGCATCGATTTAAGTTTGGGGGTGTGATAAGTGGCATTTTATACCACTTAGAACGTCTTAAAATGGCTTAAATTGGTGTCTTGAAATCAAGTATTTTGTGTATTTGATGCGTTTTTCTAGTGTTTATGCATTTCAGGGTATTAGTTGCATTTCGGGGGAGGAATCATCAAGAATAAGCCTTGGCATGTGTTCACCATTGCGAAAGGAAAGAAACGGGCAGATTACGGCAAAGAAACGGAGCAAAATCAGATTTTTTCCAGTAGAGGTCTGAGCGGCCGCGCAGGGTCGGGGAAAAAGATATATTATTTCAGGACTTCTACTTCTGATTGGTTTCCACTTCTATGTAATCTGAGTTTTATGGGACTATTATATAAGTAGATTTGAGACATTTTTCACAAGGGGGGATTGAAGAAGATTGTGTTTTTATGCAAGGAGCGAAGGAGATAAGGAAGAAGACCGATTTAGCACACTGCAACGAAGAGGAAGCATATCTTCTTGTGATTCTTATTTCGTTGTAACGTTGGATGCTAGTTTTCTTGCTTTGAACTTATTTACTCTTGTGACGTACTCTGTTTTAATATAATTAGTTTAGTTATTATTTTCTTGTGTTTGTTTATCATGATTTCATATGAACCCATGATGACGATAAGTGCTATTACGGGCTAATCGTGATCATGGGGTTCCAACGGATTTATTATGGAATTCTTTAGTTAATTGTTTAATACTTTAGTGTGTGATGATTGTATGATATCTAGTATTGGTTGTGCGTAGTCGTCTTATGTGCGTCGCGAACATATAAGATAGGGTGTTAATCTCTTGTGAAGCGACGGTGGATCTTGAGATTTAGAACTTGCCATACTAGCATAGGTTCATGTACGTTGTATATGATTAGTGGGTAACTCTAACAGTTTTATTTGCCCTATATAATCAAAAGGAATAACTTGCGCTTAAATCGTTGTGTTGTCAATTTCTGTAGACATATAGGAACTCAACATAATTGATGACTATTCAACTTCTATCTTAATTGTGGATGCTTGGTAGAATGGTATTAGTACAATGAAAGTTGGCTTTTATCAGTTTCGTGTTATTCGATTAATATCATCACTGTCACATGCTAAAGGTAATAACAATGGCTATTGAAGGAAGTAATAATGAAGTTGTGTTCTCATGAGTGTTTTATTATTGATAAATTGAAGTGTTAGTTAAGTGATTAATTAAGTAGTTAATTGTAGTTAAATATTTAATCAACAATTTTAAGGGTTAGTGTCTTAATATTGAGAAGTAATCATATATTGGTGAGTGAGTTTAATTAGACAATAATTCAGTCAGAGTCTCTGTGGGAACGAACTAGAAAGTATTCTATATTACTTGCGAACGCGTATACTTGCGTGAATATTAGTGCGTGATTTCGCCCTAACAATGGACCATAGCAGACATCAAGGGGATCAACCCTTCATATTGTATGCATAAAAATTCTGCTAGAGGAAGGTAGTAAACTGACTGTTGAACAGCAGTGCAGACTTAATCCTATCATGAAGGAGGTGGTGAAGAAAGAAATTCTGAAATGGCTAGATGCAGGCATCATTTATCCTATTTCTGACAGTTCGTGGGTGAGCCCCGTACAATGTGTACCTAAGAAAGGAGGTATCACTGTGGTAGCAAATGAGAAGAATGAGCTCATCCCCACTCGAACAGTTACAGGATGGAGAGTATGCATGGATTATCGAAAGTTGAACAAAGCCACGAGGAAGGATCACTTCCCTCTTCCATTCATTGATCAGATGCTTGACAGGTTGGCTGGTCATGAGTATTATTGTCTTCTGGATGGCTATTCAGGGTATAATCAGATTTGTATTGCACCAGAGGATCAGGAAAAGACTACCTTCACTTATCCATTTGGCACGTTTGCTTTTCGCAGAGTTTCATTTGGGTTATGTGGCGCCCCGGCCACTTTTCAGAGATGTATGATGGCTATATTCTCTGACATGATTGGAAATAATGTCGAGGTGTTCATGGACGACTTCTCCGTCTTTGGACATTCGTATGATGAATGTTTGAATAATCTTCGCGCCGTACTCAAAAGGTGCGTGGAAACTAATTTGGTGCTCAATTGGGAGAAATGTCATTTTATGGTGCGTGAAGGCATTATTCTTGGGCATAAGGTCTCTAGCAAGGGTCTGGAGGTGGACAAGGCCAAGGTGGGAGTCATTGAAAATATTCCACCACCTATTTCTGTGAAAGGAATCCATAGTTTTCTTGGTCATGCGGGTTTTTATCGGCGATTCATGAAGGACTTTTTGAAGATATCTAAGCCGTTGTGCAATTTGCTTGAGAAAGATGTGCCTTTCAAATTTGATGATGAATGTTTGGCGGCATTCGAGACTCTCAAGAAGAGTTTGATCACTGCACCAGTTATTACTGCACCAGATTGGATAGAGCCGTTTGAGATGATGTGTGATGCGAGTGATTATGTGGTAGGTGCAGTTCTGGGGCAGCGCAAGAATAATCTGTTTCATGTGGTCTACTATGCGAGTAAGACCTTAAATGGGGCCCAAATGAACTACACCACTACGGAGAAGGAGCTCTTGGCTATAGTCTTTGGTTTCGAGAAATTTCGATCTTATCTGCTTGGGACTAAAGTAACAGTATTCACTGATCATGCGGCCATTCGCTATTTGGTTTCCAAGAAGGATTCGAAGTCGAGACTCATTCGTTGGGTGCTCTTACTTCAGGAATTTGAGTTAGAAATCAAAGATCGAAAAGGTACTGAGAATCAAGTAGCTGACCATCTCTCTAGGTTGGAGAATCCCGAGCCTACTTCACAAGATAGGACATTAATCAATGAATCTTTTCCGGATGAGCAGTTGTTCGCAGTTCAGGAGGAAGAGCCATGGTTTGCAGATATTGTAAACTATCTTGTCAGCAATATAATGCCTCCTAATTTGACCTTCGCTCAAAAGAAGAAGTTTCTGCATGAGGTGAAGTGGTATATGTGGGATGAACCATATTTTTTTAGATAGGGAGCTGACCAGATCATCAGGAGATGTATCCCGTTCTGTGAGACGGAGGGGATATTACGAGACTGCCACTCCACAGTTTATGGTGGACACTATGATGGTGAGAAGACGGCAGCTCGTATTCTGCAAGCAGGTTTTTTCTGGCCTACTTTGTTTAAGGATGCTCATCAGTTTGTTTTAAGGTGTGATCGTTGCCAAAGAGTGGGAAATTTGACGAGAAAGGATGGGATGTCGTTAAATGTGATGCTTGAAGTCGAGGTCTTTGATGTTTGGGGAATCGATTTCATGGGGCCTTTTATCTCGTCCTGCAATAATCAGTACATCTTGCTGGCAGTCGATTATGTCTCAAAATGGGTAGAAGTCAAAGCTTTACCGACAAATGATGCAAAGGCAGTGCTGAATTTTCTTCATAAGCAGATTTTCACAAGGTTTGGAACACCTCGGGTAATCATAAGTGATGAAGGGTCGCATTTCTGCAACCGTAAGTTCACTTCTATGATGCAGCAATATAATGTGAATCATCGAGTTGCTACTGCCTATCATCCGCAAACAAATGGTCAAGCGGAAGTGTCTAACATAGAGATCAAGCGCATTCTAGAGAAAGTTGTTTGTCCGTCAAGAAAGGATTGGTCCTTAAAGCTCGATGAAGCTGTTTGGGCTTACAGAACAGCATACAAAACTCCACTTGCTATGTCCCCGTTCCAGTTGGTGTACGGTAAGGGATGTCATTTACCTGCGGAGCTTGAGCATAAGGCCTACTGGGCGTTGAAAAAGTTGAACCTGGATTTAGATGCAGCTGGTTAGAAAAGAATGCTTCAGCTTAATGAACTTGATGAATTCCGACTTCAAGCGTACGAGAATAACAAAATGTATAAGGAAAAGGTGAAGAGGTGGCACGATAGGAAGCTACATCCTAAGTTATTCGTGCCGGGGCAACAAGTTCTCTTATTCAACTCTCGTCTCCGACTTTTTCCTGGGAAGTTGAAATCGAGGTGGTCTGGACCTTTTATTGTCAAAACTGTGTTTCCACATGGAGCGGTGGAAATTTTTGAGAATGATCCGGACCAAGCATTCAAGGTTAATGGTCAGCGTTTGAAGCACTACTATGGGGACATGGCAAACCGAGAAGTGGTTAGTGCCATTTTATCGACTACTTGAGAAAGGTACGCAACGTCAAGCTAATGACGAAAAAGAAGCGCTGCGTGGGAGGCAACCCATGATTTGTTGTTACAGGAACCCTTAGAAGTTAATAACCTATCCAAAAACACAAAAAAATTAGAAAATCGGGACTGAAAAAAAAATTCCAGTGACCCCCTGAGCGCCCGCTCAGCTCTGCTGAGCGACCGCTCAGGGGTCGACTGCCAGAAAAAATTTTAAGTTCAGAGAAAAAAAAATCAGAAAAATAAAAACACCAATTTTAGCCCATAATCCCACGATTTGTTCCTACTATCCCATCATTTTATCACTCAACCCCACTCCTAATCTAATTTAACCTAATCCACACCCTATATATACATACACCTATCCTACATATCTCCCACAAACTTTCTACACTTAAACTCTCTCCCAAACACAAAAAACTCAGTTCTTAAACACTTTTATTCAAGATTCAATGGCACCCAAGAGAGCACGAACTATTGATAGCAGCAGCACAGTCCCTACTGCTGATTCATCGAGGTGTATTGCTACAAGGCCTCGGTTGAATGACAGAGCTGCGGAGGAGGAGAAGCCGATTCTGAAGGAGAGAGGGTTTTTACCATCGGGGAGGGATGGTGAGTTGCTACCCATGATTGCAGAGAAGGGGTGGATAGCTTTTTGTGAGTCGCCTGAAGCAGTGCCGATGAGCGTGGTTCGTGAGTTCTATGCGAACGCGAAGGCCGAAAAGAATGGGTTTTCTGTGGTCCGAGGGCTGAAGGTTGATTATCACCCAGCGGCGATTCGCCGTGTGATTGGGTAGCGAGAGAGGAAGCCCGAGGAGGAGAACTGGAATGAAAAGACTGCTGAGGATTTTGACTTGGATTTGATTTGTGCTACTCTCTGTAGGCCGGGCACAGTTTGGACCTTCAAGACCGGCACTAATGAGTATCGTCACTTCCCGGCGATCGCTATGAACAGGTATGCCCGTGCATGGAATGCATTTATTTGTGCTAATATTTTGCCTTCTTCGCATGCACACGAGGTCACAGTTCAGAGAGCACAGTTGTTGTGGGGAATTCTTAATGAGGAGTACTATGTGGACCTTGGTGAGTTTATTTACCAAGGAATTCTGAAGTTTTTGAGGGGAGCTAAGCATATGAACATCCCTTATGCATCCACGGTCACGAAGCTTTGTCGAGCAGTGGGAGTGAACTAGTCGGCCAATGAGCAGTTGCAGTTGCCGGCCGCTCCGATTGATTCTGGGACTCTGAATGGGATGCAGGAATGGACCGGTGGTGAGCCCGAGGAGCATGGGCTGGGTTATCGTCTTCCAAGAGGGCGTCCAACACGAGGTGCTACTATGGCTAGGCCTAGGCGTGATGAGGCTGGTTCTTCGAGAGCTCAGGAGGGTGCTGGGATGGCTGATACCCAGTATAGGAGGCTTTCACGGCGGATGGATGCCATGTATGAGACGCAGAGCAGGTTTGCTCAGGAGCTCACCCTTGCGTTAGGGACTGCTTTTCGGGACCTTGGAGCTAATATCCAGTGGCCAGTTTTTGGTGAGGACTCTACATATCCACCGCCTGATACTCCACCCACTGAGGGTGATGATGATGATGACTCCGAGTAGGTATACCCTGTGTTCCTTTCTACTACCTTCACTGGGGACAGTGAAGATTTTAAGTTTGGGGGTGGTAGTTAAGGAATATTTTGTGTGTGTCATATAGCTGCATATTCATGATAGTTTAGTTCATATAGTTGCATAATTTTTGCCATATAGTTTTTTATTTATTTTATAGCTTTATTTGTTTATCATGTCATATAGCTCAGGCATATACCATGATTCCTTTTGCGATGATTTATCGACTGAAATGTGATATTGATGCGAGTGTAGTGATAGCATTAAAGTGATATTGAGTCGTGTAGGTTGATATGCATGCTAGAAGCACTTGTAGTTTCACTAAGTCTTAGAGAATGCTTAAGGGCTAGATTGTTGTTATGATCTGATTGTTTTCGAGGTTAATCTATTTATTATGCTTAGAATTCGATAATAGGTTCTTAGTGATAAAGGCATGAAAAAGAAAAAAAATGGAGTAAAAATGGAATTTGTTGCTAGTTGTGGCTAGGCGTCAAATGGCTAGTAGTCGGCTCGCATGTTATGCGAGTAGTCTAGGGTTGAGCAAGATGGAGCGAAACGCACTTGCTCAGAAATTAAAAAAAAAAAAATTTGGTGTTTATGCATAATTGATCACGAGTGGGCTCTTTGGTATTCGAGTTATTAAGTTCTTAGGGGACTTTGTGCCTAGTGACCTAAGGCTTTTAGAGTCTGAGATCTGCTAACCTAACGCTCGTTACATGGATACCATTGTATAAGTCTTTTATGGACCTCACTCATTGCACGGTCAAATAAGCATTGTTATCGTAAATAAAAAGCATGATTCCGTAATAAGCTCCAGAATTCTTGTAGTGTTATATGTCGCTTTGTGCCTAAAATTTTTATTCTTTGTATAATCATGTGATTGCCTTGATCATAATTGAGTCATAATAATTGGTCTAGTTCCGAAGCATATCTGTTAAGCATCTGCACACACCACGGTTCTGGCTGTATGTTCGTTTGCATGAGTTTATTGATCTTTAGTCGCCTAACTGCATTTGTTGAGATGTTGCAATTTGGTTGGTTTGTTCGTAGTAAGGGGGATCGCTGCATTTTCATATAGATTGCATTCATGCATGTTTTTATTTGTTTTTGAGTCTGTGACGCTTGAGGACAAGCATCGATTTAAGTTTGGGGGTGTGATAAGTGGCATTTTATACCACTTAGAACATCTTAAAATGGCTTAAATTGGTGCCTTGAAATCAAGTATTTTGTGTATTTGATGCATTTTTCTAGTGTTTATGCATTTCAGGGTATTAGTTGCATTTCGGAGGAGTAATCATCAAGAATAAGCCTTGGCATGTGTTCACCATTGCGAGAGGAAAGAAAGGGGCAGATTACGGCGAAGAAACGGAGCAAACTCAGGAAAAATCCAGTAGGGTCCTGAGCGCCCGCTCAGCAATGCTGAGCGGCCGCGCAGAAAGCTGAGCGCCCGCTCAGCTATGCTGAGCGGCCGCGCAGGGTCGGGAAAAAAGATAATTTATTTTAGGACTTCTACTTCTGTTTGGCTTCCACTTCTATGTAATCTGAGTTTTATGGGACTATTATATAAGTAGATTTGGAGACGTTTTCACGAGAGAGGATCGTGGTATTAAGCAATGAGCGAAGGAGATAACGAAGAAGACCGTTTTAGCACACAGCAACGAAGAGGAAGCATATTTTCTTGTGATTCTTGTTTCGTTGTAACGTTGGATGCTAACAGAATCCCTTAAGGGGGAGAGGATGTTACAACCAGCATTTTCGTGTAATACTATTTGTAAATTTGGTACAATTTTAAAACCGAATGCCAATATATTCAACTATTGTATTCTTGTGTGAATGAGAATTTCTGCGTCTTAAATTTGCGTTATGTGGTATATAATTTTTCAAAGTAAAAGTTTATTTATTTCTTTTATTTTTGATTTATAAGGAATATTTTAAACCTTGAATAAATTCCTTTTTAAAAGTTATTTTGTTCACAAATTTCAAAAGGGGTTTTATAAAATTTCTAAAAATCCAAGTTATTTTATGGTATAAATTTTATAATTTTTGAGCTTGTATTTTATTTTATAAAAATAAATCTTTATAAATTTTAGTTGTCATAATTAGCAAATTACATGATTGCCCTTGCATGCAAATCCTTTTCTATTCAATTTAAAGGGCTAAAGAGACAATTCCAACCCCACTAACTCTTATTTTACTAGCCAAATTCCTTCTTTGCCTTTGCATGCAAAATGATCCAAGTATAATTGGAAGGTTAGTCTTGTCAATTCTCATTCTCACTCACATTTTGTCAAATCAAAAACCATAAAACAAGCAAATGGCATGATCATTCACTCCACTCACACCACACTTTCTCCTCCCTCCCTCCTCCCTCTCTCACTCTCGGCCCTCCTCCCCCTCACTCTCGGGTTTTAGCCGAGAACAATCCCCTCCCCATTTTCTTCATTCCTCAACCAAGCTCCCACCTTCTATACAAGTAAATACTACTTCCCATATCATGATCACATATATTTCAAGGAGTTTTGAGTAAAAAGTTTAAGCTTTAAGGTTGCATGTCAAGGTTTTAGTTGAAACTGAAAGTACAACCTTGATTCTTATGGATTTAAGGTTGTTTTTGAGAGTACTACAAGGAATGGTGAAGTGCCAAGTCTTGAGAAGGAAACTCTTGATGTTGAATGGCCATTTCCCTTCCATTTCATTCGGCCATGACCTTAAGGGAGCCGAATGAATGGTCCTTGAGATCATTCTTGTTGCTTTATTCAATCTTTGTATGTTTATGTGATAATGGCATGAATCTTGTAGTGAAAATTTGATGAAACTCTTTGCATGCTAAGTGATCATCTAGATATAGCTTATGCTAGGCTTGCATGTCAATTTCATGGTAAAATATATTTAGAAAACATGTTGCTTTGGTTGGTAAAACTCGAAGACATGCATGCCTGTGGATTTCTCTTAGAATGTTATAAGATTTTGATCATTTGGAAAGATTTTGTTAGTAAGCTTTAATTTCAGTAGGAATAAGGTGTTAATATTGATTAGTGTTCCTTGATGCATGGTAATAATTCGGGTATATTTTATAAAAAAAAATATAACTTGTTATTTTCAAAAACTTGATGATTTGTGAATTGTGAAATATGGTTTCTTTGGTTTTGCCATGATTGCACCTTAGGTAAGGATGATCTCCACCAAGATTATTTTGAGTATAAGGGAGTTAGTTCAGTAGATCACCATGTTTAAGTCTTGGTTTGGGTATTGGGTTGTTGGTGGTTGAGTTTGTCAAGTCAAAACCTTGGAGAAAGGAGAGTTATAGTTTCTGCAGAAAATCAGTTTAGTACCCTGAGGTTTAGAGTGAGTTTTGACCATGTCATTGATGTGCACTTTGAGGCCCAAGCCACCAGAAGTTAGTATTGGGAGTATATAAAAGGTTTTAGGTATTGGTTGGAGGTTTGCATGTCGTTTGATTAGGTGCACAAGTAGAATAACAAAATCTGTCCAGCAGGGGACAGTTTTGTTACAACTTAGAAATAGGGAGATTTGACCATGTCATGGGTAGGCCCTCATTAGGCCCTATTGGGCCTTAGTTAGAGGGAGTGTCAGAGAAGTTTTTCCAACCATAGTTCATAGGATATGAGTTAGAGCCATGTGTCACAAGTTAATTCAATTTAGGCTGTTTTCTGCCCAGGAAAACAGGGGAACCATGGACTTTGAGCTTAGGCCCAAGAAGGCCCAAGCCAGGCCCTTGAGCCACATCAAGTTTGGGAGATGCCCTAAGGTCAGGAGAGTCTTTTGTAAAAGTTTTGAAGGAAAACCTATAGTTTAAGGGTGTCTAATGCACTCAAGAAACCATAGATGTCATTCTGAAATTTGCACCAGTGAGCACTTTCACTTATCACATAGTTTTAGAACACTTAGGAGTGAGATTTAGGTTGACCACCATAGTTGTAAGATAGTATAAGGTCAGTAGAGCAAAAGGCCCAAGTAAGGGTCAATAGGTCTTGGATAGTTTAGTAAAGGTACCTCGAGCTAGGAAGCCAAAATTTGAAGACTTTGTCTAGTTTAGCGACCAAGTGACTTAAGTTGTGAGTCGAGATCATCCAAACCTAGTGTTGCATTATGGTGTATATGGTAATATTTGATATTAAAATATGATATGTGAGTATATGTGGTTTTGTGTGCAAGTATATTTTGAAGGTGAATACAAATTAAGTGCATATAGGCCTAAGTGCCATTTGTGTTTAATTACGGGATATGAATAGGTTAAGTTGGTGAGAATATATTATAACGAGGATTATTATTATTATTTATGTAGGATCTCGAGATGAGGGAAAACTTGCCATAAAGGTCGAGTGAAGCTTCCAGTTGCTCCTGCCAGTCAGACCAGACCAGCCTTTCTCAAGGCAAGTGATTCAACTTGTCTTTCGTATTCACTGCAAATAGCTCATATATATTGATGCAACTATCCTGAGTCATTTTGATATATTTAAATCAAGCTTATCTTTTGTTTATCTTTGAATCATATAAAAATGCCATGAATCCTCGAGTACGTATTGCAAGTAGTTCAAAAGTCTTATCATGATAGTATATTAAAGTAATTTTGAACGCCATGATAAAAGAAAGGGTAGTTATAACTCTTGGTTGATTCTCTTGATTAACATGCTGATGATTCCTAAGTATTGATATCTCATCCTGATACTTGAACCCCTATAGAACCTTACCTTGATACCTGAAAGCCAGATATTTATCAAAGTTGTTCCTCATTGATTGATACCCCTCTTTCTTATCCTAAAGCTTGACAATTCTGATATATCCTGAGTTAAAGATCATTTCTTCATACCTTAACACCCTTAGTATTCATGATGCTTATCTTCTTGATGATCTAGCACTTACACCTTGACAAGAAACCATTGCTTTAAGCCCAGTTTGGCATTACCCCTACATAATATCCAATTGCCTCACTAAATTTTCTTTTCCAAGTTTTATATATGAAAACCTTTCTGTTACCCTAATGGAGTAAAGTTCAGTGGATCATGGCCCTGAGATTTAGTACCATATTTCCCGTGTTTCGAGTTGGTCTATAATCCCTTGATAAAAATGCTTACTATTAAAAGAGATTTTGTTATAATTCGGCATCAGTTTTTGAAATAAATAAAATGTGGGTTTTCAGTCCCAAAGGGGGATAAATGTTTTCTTTGAATAGTGGATCTGGACTGAGACGCGAGTCATTTCCACACTTATATTAGGCTTAAAAGTTGCCTAGGGATTCCCATTAATGTTCTAGAACCCAGCGAGGTTCGGGATTACTTCGCGGCTGATCACCGGCTGTAATCCGTAGTGTCATAAATGATTTTGATTAAGATATGGTTTTGAAATTGTTCTGATACAAGCAAAATGATGCCATCACCCAAAGTTTTATCTCTCATTATCATTGGTTATGTCTTTCCATTGTCATTCTTTCATGTATATCTCGATTTATGTTTTGTATCGTACTGTTTAGCACTTGTTGAGCATTTGGTTCACTCCTTGCTTTACCCTGATATTACAGCTAGCAGCTATGGTTAGATTCAAGCAGACCGCCCGTAAGACCTGTGATGCTGATGCTTATGTTCGAGCTCAGGTAGAATAAGAGATAGTAGTTTTGTGTGAGGACTCGATATTTAAAATCAGCTGTAATTGATGGTAGTGTTGGGCTGTTCCAAACCCTAAACTGTAAGATCTTGGCTTTGGTTATGTTTATTTATTTTTAAATAATGTAATAGTTATATTTAATTTTGCTGGTTAAGTTGGGGGTGTGACATCATATCAATAGCCCTAACTATTAATTCGGAAAGAATATCTTCTATATACTTTCTAGTGAGCCAAGATCCATATTTCACCATGCGTTAGGTCAGTTTTGGCTTTTCTCCTAAAATATGATTATTTAGGTAGACAACATTGATCAATTATATCAACGATATAACTCTTGGATAGCTTGGTGGAACAATATTTGTTCATATTTATCTAATAAATCTCGCCAAACTCTATGCCTCTAAGTTCACAATCCTATTGTGGTAACTTAGTTAAGTCAAACCCAATAGTCAAAAAGTATCAATATACTTTATTAGGAATATGTTGTGTACTTGATAATAAGCTAAACAAAACACCTTAGTAGATTTAACTTAGTGAATTTTGTAGCACCCGACGGATGATCAAATATAGTCCCGACGGATGATTGAATATAGTCTCGAAAGATGAATAACTGATATCCATCGGGTGAGTAGCTTATGTAACAATAAGTAATGTAGCACATTTCTGCAAACATATTTGTATAGATTGTGTAGTAGTTTATGAATCATGTAGACTGCTAGTAGATGTGCATAATAGGTTTATTAAATGTAAATATAAGATGTCTTGTAATTCTGCACAAATGAAATAGAGTCAAGTGATAAATGGCTACCCGACGGATGATCAACAAAGCTACCCGGCGGATGATCAACAAGGCTACCCGACGGATAACAAGCATGTACCCGACGGATCATCAATTCAAATATCTGTTGACAGTGACAACACAGTCACATGCATCAAGTGTTTGCAAAAGGAATGTGGCAGCCTGTTTAGCAGGGTTTTGAGAACAAAAAAGCATTACCATTTCCATGCAAGTTATGAAGATTTTCAAAGATGCTGAAATAGAGTAGTGAAGCAGCATGGAGTTAGACTTGATATGTTTTGTTTTATTATCTTGTCTTATTCTATGTAAACTTGGTGATATATAAACCAAGTGTAGCAAGTAGAACTAAAACAACAATAGACTAAGCAAAAACACATTTTTAGAGAAACATTTGTAAGCTGTGTCCTGTAGCATTTCTCTGCAAGTTTAATTGTTCACTTGTAAAGAAGCTGTGAGCTATTCAAGCTTCACAGGGTTCTCTTGATATATATATATATATTTGGTGGATACATTCAAATCCACCAGAAAGTTTTAAAGACTTGAGTTTTTATTACTTTATGTTTGATTAACTTAACTCTGCATTCCACACTTTGCAAATTAAACAGTTAGATATAAATTCAGTTAGAACCATTTTACATAAATCTCAAAAAGTAGCCAGAATTACATTCAACCCCCCTTCTGTAATTCTTGTTGTATTGTTAGGGAATAACATACTTCAACACATCTCCCACGATAGATGGGGGTAACCCCCTTTTGGATGAAATTTTGGCTAAGTCAAAATTTACATCCATCGAGTTTGATCATCCGTCGGAATACATTTTGTTAATAAAATCAATTATTTTTCTGGAATATTTTATAACTCGACGAATAACTGATTTATCCTCATCCGTCGAATTGTCTCAATCGTAGCCGTTAATTCTATGAACATTATCCATCGAGTATACTTACAGTTTGTAAGCATAACACGACGGATAAGTGACGGAATTTTTACAGTTTATTTTTAAACGGCTATTTTGAGCAATTTCTATTGGTCACTTTATTTTACTTTATTATTTTTGACACTTATTTTCTGAGATAGTATAAAAGCAATTTCACTTTTATTCATTTCTTTTATCATTCTCAAGATTCAATTGCTCTAATTTCTTTCTTCTCAAAAGCAAACTCTCTCTCTACAAATTCCAAACCTCTAACAATGGCACGTGTAGTGAAAATCATGTCACAAACTGGTTATATCTATGAGAAAAAACAACTTCTCAGCTTTGGTGAACAAGGAGATTCAACAGTCCGGTGACTATCACAAAATGATGGATTTTGTGAAGAACTGTAAATTCAACTATGCCATGCTGGAATCACCCACCATTTACTGTGAGGTTGTTGAAGAGATATGGACAACTGCAGTGTACAACTCAATAGACAAAACCATCACATTCATTTTGAAAGGTAAGCAGTTTTGCATAAATAGTGATATTATTAAAGCATGCTTCAAGATTCTTGATAATACTGTAACTACCTCACACACAAACACTTACATTGTTAATATGCTTAATTACATGGGCTATGCACTAACTACTTCCAAATTAAGTGAAATTAGGAGGTTGGGTCTTAGGAAAGAATGGAGTTACCTGTGTGATATAGTAACTAAGGTGTTTTCTGGTAAAATTAGTAACTTTGACTCTATAAACATCTCTATGATTAACATGCTTTACATGCTAGTTACAGATAAGTATTTCAATTTCAGTGACTTGGTTTTGTTTGATTTAGGCTTTAAGTTAGGAGAGGTCAACAAGAGAGGTAGAAATGTCTATTATGCTAGATTTTTTATGAAGCTTGCTAACCACCTTGTTGAGGAAATTGTAATTGAAAACCCAATCAACAAGCTGAATTATTGGGTTCAAGAAAGAAGGATCATTGCAGATTTAAACAGAGCAAACCAACACAAGGAGGTTCACTTATTCTATTTTCCGGGAATGGAGGGACCTCAAGTAAGTGAGGTAATTTCTTCTGTCTCTAGTCTTCCAACCTCACAAATTTGTTTGCTTCCTAGTGTAGCTATCGCAACTGTGTCAATGACCCAACAGTTGCCTACCCAAGCTACCAAACCAACAAAAGTTTCTAAATCCAAAGCTAAGAAAGCCCCCTCTGATTTCTTTCAAAAGAAATCAGTTGTAAAATCCACCAAACCTAAAGAGGGGAGTGTGAAGGTGGGCAAGAAAGGTGAGGGACAGGGTGAAAATCAAAGAAGCCCTAAGAATAAGGATGGAGAGGTGAGAGTTTCCCAGCCTAGTCACACTGCAGTTTCTCAACAAACTGCAGTGATTAATAAGGATACTAGCTCATTACTGGTTTCATCCTCCTAAAAGGATGTTACCATTGAAACAAGCTCTCAACCAAGAGCACATGACAAAAGGGTAAGGGACACAAGCTCACCCCAAACTTATACTAGAAAGAAGAAACCAAAAACCCTTGGGGATGCACAAGGTTCACAAACTGTGCAAACTGGTGCAAAAGACCCAGTCACTGCACCTTCTCAAAGTCAGGTTGATGTGGCTCCAATAAATATGGAGTCACAGCCAAAATCCCTTATAATTGAAGCACCTGAAACACCAAATTCTCCCACACACTCATTGGATGTTGACATGATAAACACATCACTTCCAAATTCTCCATCTTTAACTCTCTTGGAGAAGCCAAAAATCCATGCAAGTGAGCTTCATCTTCTAGATGATTTGTTGGCTCACTTGCCATTTCTTTCTGAGACTGTTGAGATATCTGTGCCAAAATTTTCATCAATCTGCATAGATTTTACAATAGTCTCCACTCCAAACTCAATTATTTCTTCTATCCCGATGGATATCTTTCATCCATCGAGTAGTGATTGTATCCCGACGGATAGCTTAACAGCAGTCATCCGTCGGATAGTCAAACTGCTTCCCCGATGGATATTCCTTATCCGTCAGGTGTCTTTACACAACTTGAAGTTTCATCTATTCTTACAAGTGCAGAAGACTTAGTAGTAGTGCAATCACTCCTAGGACTGAGGGAAGGGAGTGATTTGAGTGAGAGTCTGGGTTGTTCCCAGGAAAAAGGAGAGGAAAAGAGTGATCCAATGCAGTCCATTTCTTCAGGACTGGCAAAAGTAAGTGAGAGGAGTCCCACCTTAAATGGTGAAGGTAAGGGTGTGAGGGTGGGGAGCCAAGGTGAGACCTTGATGCAAGAAAAGAGAGATAATGAGAGAAATGCAGGTACAGGAGATATAAGGGTGGATGTCATTGCAAGTGAGTTAATGAATGTCCAGGATGCAAATAGGGAGAGACTATTTCAGAAAAGTCAAGCTGTTATAGACTCTACCTCCTTGGATGCTGAGACATTTACTCACCCTGTTCCAGCATATCAACTCCTAGCTGGACAGGGCAATGACAATGCAGAAAGAATGCTGAATTTGGTGCACACCATACAGTCTATGCAAAGAGCAAAGGATGCAATCATAGCTCTGCCCTCTACAGCTGGTGATATTGACTATGAGACTGGTGGTTCAGAAGATTTCTTTGGTGATGAGGATGCAGAAAGTGAAGAAGAGCCATTGGACATAAGGGGAGAAGTAGGTCCTAGTTCCAGATCATGCATGCCATCATGGGCCTTCTCCAAGAAATATGATGAACACCATTTCAAGACCACACTCATTCAACTTATCAGTCAAACACACTCTGCTCTTCAATCAATAACAAATGCCAGCACCAAGAAGCTTATGCAAGCACATCTTGCTACTCTCCAACTACAACAAATCCAAGGTTTCCAACACAATCAAGATATCACTTCTCTCAAAACAGAGATCACACAAGTGAAAAAGAATATAGCTGATAGATTAGATTCCAAACTTCCAGAAGCTACAATGCTTGACATTAAGAGACAACTCAGGAAGAATTCTGATCTTTCCACAAAGATAGATTCCTTGGATACAAGAATGACAGCTATGGAAGCCTCTTTAACAGCAATTCATTTCCACCAAGCACAACAAATAGACTTGCTTCAAAGGCTAGTGGCAGCACAAACCTCCTCTTTTACTCAACTTGCTGATAAAAAAACGGGGAGAAAGAAACCTCTTCTAAGGGAGAAAGATCAATTGTCTTATTCAGTCAAGGGGAATCAAGAAGTGAGGGGGAGTAAAAAGTGCTCAATGTTCAAGTAAGTAAATCAATTGTGCCAACAATTGTGTTCACAAAGCCACCTGCTAAAGATAGCATAAATCTAATCAAAGAAGCAGCAGCCAATTTGAGAGCAGCTGAGAAGAAGCAATTGAGTCCAATCAATTGGAAGAAAATTGATGAGAACATTCAGAAGATATTTGGCCCAACACAGAAGCCATACAAAGTTTTTAATCATCACTCTAAAGTCATGAAAATCTTTGTGAATGATATCAGTATGAACTATCTAGAAAGGGGTCAAACTTCCTGTGTCAAGTCTCCAAAGAAAAATCTCATCATGAAGGCCAAATGGAAATATCCTAAGGTTTCAGACAAGAATCCTATGGATACAGTGTTTGAGACACCAAAACCAGATGAAAATAAAATGTTGTCAAGATCTATTGCATTCTACAAGGATCCAGCTGATTTAGCATTGAAAAGAAGAATTGCCAAAATTTACAGAAATGGTAAGGAGATTTGTGTGGTGGTTGGACACCCACTGTTTGTAGAAGCTAAGAAGGAGGAGAAAGAAAGAATCAGGCTAGAAAAGAAGCAAGCTGCTTTGGATGCTAAGAAGCAAAAGAAAAGGAAAGAACAAGCTATTATCTTGGCCAAGCTTCAAGCTGTAAAAACCACAACAGAGCTTCCTGTACAACCAACTATAATTACTGAACCTAAGGATCTGAAAATGCAAGAAGAATCATAGCAGAAAAGGAAATTCAGATACAAACTCCATTCTAAGAGGAAAGTGAACTTTAATGATGAGGAATTGGAAGATCAGTTTCCCAAAAAGTCTACAACTGCAACTCAGACATCAAAACCCTCAAAGGTATTTGAAGAATTCAAAGTGGTTGATCCAACAAGAAATATTCATGGTGAACCAATTGTTCCCAAGGATGAGCCAGTAGACTGGGACAGTTTACCAATTCCTGAGCTAAATTTGCCCATATTCAAGACAAACAAGATAAAGACTATAGCTAGCAAGAAAGTGAAGCCTGTATCTCTCAAATCCAAAGCTCCAATCAAAGCCCAACCTACAGTCAACAAGAGAGATCTCATGTACATTTGTGATATCAAGGATTTATCAGACTTGAATCTCTACTTGAATAAATTGGAAGAAGTAAGAGGAATTGATGCTTATAGACATCTTCCTGAAAGATTGGTATTTAAATACAAGGGAGGGAAAGAGATGACATGACCTCTTTACAGGATTCTCCAAGAAAGCCAATCTGTTCTGATTAAAGTCTACTCATCCTTCAAGAAGAACTTTGGATACAATGTGACTGCAAGAAGAATAGTTCTAAAGAGGATTGAGGAACTAAGGAGTATTAGAGCCAAAGATGCACTTCCAAAAACTCTATCTATTCCCTTTACAGGAAAGATAGTACATCTAAGGCCTTATTGGCTGATGGAGTTCATGGATGACAAAGGTGTTAGGAGATTCTTCAGATTGGAGGACCAATTGAGTATCTCTAGCAATGAGACTCTTTTGGAAATGCAGGAAATGCTAAATCTCTCAGAAGATGATGAACTAAAATTTCACAGACAACTTCAGAATCAAATTGAAGAAAACAACAGAAGGCTTGGGAAGAAATCCAGACAATCAAGGAAATAAATCTATCTGCTCAGACTAGAGGAACATCTTGATAACAATTGTGAGCAATTTCTTTGTGTACCTTGCATTGTTCAACTTTCAGCAATATTATAGCACTTATCAGTTCTATCTACTATTTTTCAAACTGTATCTTTAGGATGTTTTGTTATCATCAAGTTTCTCTAAGTTATGACTACAATTCCAGTAGACATAAATTGGGGGAGATTGTTAGGAATATGTTGTGTACTTGATGATAAGCTAAACAAAACACCTTAGTAGATTTAACTTAGTGAATTTTGTAGCACCTGACGGATGATCAATTATAGTCCCGATGGATGATTCAATATAGTCCCGACGGATGACTAATTGATATCCATCGGGTGAGTAGCTTATGTAACAATAAGCAATGTAGCACATTTCTGCAAACATCTTTGTATATATTGTGTAGTAGTTTATGAATCATGTAGACTGCTAGTAGATGTGCAGAATAGGTTTATTAAATGTAAATATAAGATGTCTTGTAATTCTGCACAAATAAAATAGAGTCAAGTGATAAATGGCTACCCGACGGATGATCAACAAAGCTACCCGACGGATGATCAACAAGGCTACCCGACGGATAACAAGCATGTACCCAGCGGATGATCAATTCAAATATCTATTGACAGTGACAACACAGTCACATGCGTCGAGTGTTTGCAAAAGGAATGTGGCAGCCTGTTTAGCAGGGTTTTGAGAACAAAGAAGCATTACCATTTCCATGTAAGTTATGAAGATTTTCAAAGATGCTGGAATAGAGTAGTGAAGCAGCATGGAGTTAGACTTGATAGGTTTTATTTTATTATCTTGTCTTATTCTATGTAAACTTGGTGATATATAAACCAAGTGTAGCAAGTAGAACTAAAACAATAATAGACTAAGCAAAAACTCATTTTTAGAGAAACATTTGTAAGTTGTATCATGTAGCATTTCTCTGCAAGTTTAGTTGTTCACTTGTAAAGCAGTTGTGAGCTATTCAAGCTTCATAGGGTTTTCTTCATATATATATATATATATCTGATGGATACATTCAAATCCACCAGAAAGTTTTAAAGACTTGAGTTTTTATTACTTTATGTTTGATTAACTTAACTCTGTATTCCGTAATTTGCAAATCAAACAGTTAGATATAAATTGAGTTAGAACCATTTTTCATAAATCTCAAAAGTAGCCAGAATTACATTCAACCCCCCTTCTGTAATTCTTGTTGTATTGTTAGGGAATAACATACTTCAACACATCTCCCACGATAGATGGGAGTACTTCGCTTTGGCGAAACCACTCCTGGTCGATCTAGGGGTTAACGTATTGGACTCATTGAAAGGCATGTGATGAACTTAATATTAACTTTAGGATTTTGTTAATTTTAAAATGATCATGATCCCATCATAAAGAGATTCCCAATTTTTGCTTGAATAAAATACTTCAAATCAATATTCGTCAATGGTTTGATTTCCCGGTAGTGAGGGAGTCACAACGGTTTCGTTTAAAACCCACAACCTTACAAGTTCAATAAACTCGCATTTGACAAAATCGCCCCATATCAAAAACAAAGAAAATTTGTATTTTATTCCGTGTTTTATAAGTACAAGAATCTCATATCCGTTTGTTCATTTTAAAATCTTGAGTCGTTACAGATTTTATCTTGTTTAGAAAGTATGGCATGAGTATCGTATCTAATACATACATCCTTAATCTAAGCATGCATCTTTATAAACTACTCTACACATACATTCATCATATGCTCATATATATGTAAAGTGCAATAAATAAACGTGGTTGGTTATGGCTTTATCCTATGTGATCTTCATCAAGCTAATGACAAAGATCTAGGTCAATCTAAGGTGAAAAATAAATACAGGCTACCTATTACATGTCTTCTTTCTTGTATTGCTTCCTTGGATGGCCTCCATATGAGATTACACTTCCCTGATCTTCAAATCTTCATGTCTTCATGTACATTACACGGATGAAAAATAAAAACTAATCTAATGTACTTACAATAAGAACTCGAGTTACATTCGAGATTTAATAATTACAAGATCAAACGACATGCAAGCCGTATTTAAAAAAAACAAAACCATTAACCTAAGGTCATAAGCGATAACCATCCACCATGCTCAATTAACACATAAGAACATGTTAAAATACATAATATAATCTTAACATATGATACCCAACATGATCTAATCATAAAAACCAAATATAGCAAAAATCAGAAAACTCGAAATTAAATCTGATAACATTAAATCACAGATTACAGGGTCTAAACGACATTAAATGCCTTACAGATCAGTCGATGATAGTTTTAGCTATCACTTTTGTTCAGACGCTCGATTTCATATGAAATAGCATATTCGTTCGCCAAAATCGGACACCAAACCCAGATTTCAGCAAATCCGCTGCATCCGATTCAGAATCGTATCAAATACGATTCTTATAATAAGAACAAACACAAAACATGTATATATCAGTATATATACAGATTATATAATCATCATATGATTATACAACTCTCATGAATATCATATATTCAAAACATATATATACTTACGCATATATAAACATAACAATATGTAAAACATACAAAATCGCATACATAACAGTCATGGAATATTGTATACATGTTATTATCATAAAACCAGTAAACACATAAACGAATTAAACACTTTTCACAAGTAGCTCTGATGTCATTGAAGGGCTTCGAGCACATAAACGCAACAGAAACTGTAATTAAAAACGTGAAAAACCAGAATTTTTGAAACCCACCGCAGGATCCATGCGAAAAATAGATATTTAATTCGTAGATTAGATTGTTTACCTTAAGAAGCTTAACAAATTGGTTGACTAATGGAGATCCAAAACTTGTTCAATCACCACGCATCCCGCTCTCACGATCTACGCTCTATCGGTATCCACACGAATGCTTGAACGCAAGTATTGGATGTTTTTAGATATATTTGTGATGTCATGTCTAATGATGATTTGTGTTTAGTTTTTAGATCTTAACTAACAGGACAAATCAGGACTTAACTGAAAATCAGTACTTATACTGAAGTCAGAACTTAAGATATCAGAACTTAAGTTATCAGAAGATATTTATCAGGAGATAATATGAGAACTTAAGAAGATGTTCAGATAAGGAAGATGGCTGATTGAAGGAAAGAAGTTTAAGGTAAACACAAGAAGAGATATGTATGAAGAATAATTCTATGAAGAATAGAATACTTGGAAGAAAATATAACTAGTTGATATATTTTAGGATGCAGACTTATGTTCGATATCAATTAGAAGATTATCTTGTAACTGTGTGTCTATATAAACACAACATAGGGTTTATACTATATGTGTTATCTTAATTCGAGAATATTATTCATTATAACCTTAACAGCTCTCGTGATATTTGTTCATCACTGAGAGAGAACAGTTCTTTGTAAAAGAGTTTATTGTGTTGAATAAAATCTGTGTCTGTTACTTGAGTTCTTATATTCGATTTGATTGTAGTAAACACTGTATTCAACCCCCTTCTACAGTGTGTGTGACCTAACAAGTGGCATCAGAACAATCTGTTAACATACATACAGTAAAGATCCAAAAACAATCATGTCTGAAGAAACACAAACTCCAACCAAGCCCACCAAAACTCAAGAAACACCAAAGACTCAAATCCATAATCGATATGAGACTATTAGGGTTCCCATACTTAAACCTTCTGAGTATCCCATATGGAAGGTGAGGATGTCTATGTTTCTGGAAGCTACAGATCTAGAATACCTTGACAGAATTAGTGAAGGACCACATAAGCCAACCAAGCTCTCTGTTGTAGTTGCAGATCAGCCATCACAGACTATACCAAAGAAGAAAAGTGAATATACAGCTGAAGATATCTCATCTATTGCAAAGTATGCAAAGGTAAGACATTTGCTGTATAGTGCCATTGATAATGTCATGTCAAACAGGATAATTAACTGCAAGACTGCAAAGGAGATATGGGATGCCTTGGAGACAAGATGCCAATGAACTGATTCAATTAAGAAGAACATGAGGACTATACTCACTCAAGAGTATGAGCACTTTGACTCAAAACCTGATGAGTCATTAACTGGTTTATATGACAGATTTGTCAAACTCTTGAATAATCTGTCACTGGTGGATAAGGAATATGATCTTGAAGATACTAATCTTAAATTCCTTTTAGCTCGACTAGAAAGTTGGGATTTGAAGGCAACTACTATAAGAGACAACTATGCTCTTGATGAAACTAATCTTGATGAAATTTATGGTATGCTCAAAACTCATGAACTTGAGACGGATCAAAGAAGCAAGAGGCATGGGAGAAATTCAAGGACAGTTGCTCTTAAGGCTGAGGAGGAATCCCCTAAAGTGACTATCTCAAAGAAAGGCAAAGGAAAAGCTCTCATCACAAAGTCTGATACTGAGTCATCAAGTTCTGATAGTGATGATGACTCAGAAACTAAAAGCTTACCTGAGATGGATCCTGATGAAGAGATGATGAAGCTGTGTGCTCTTATGGTGAAAGGAATCACAAAGATTGCATACAAGAAATTCAGAAGGGGAAAGAAATTTTCCAGTAAAGGTGCAAGTTCTGATAAGAAAGGTTTCAGAAAATCTGAAGGCAAAGGAGGAAAGTCTGACAGAGGAGATTACTCAAATGTCAAATGCTACAACTGTGGTGAGAAAGGCCACATATCTCCTGATTGCAAGAAAGTCAAGAGTGATAAAGGCAAGGCTCTTGTCATAAAGAAGAAAAGCTGGACAGACACTTCAGATTCTGGAGATGAGGAAAACTATGCCTTAATGGCAAATGCTGATAGCAGTTCTGACACTGCTGAGTTAAAGGTACCTCAAACAACATATGTTTTTCATACTGAAGATATTACTGAGTTGAGAAGATATCTTAAAACCATGTTCATTAGTTATAGAGATCAAACTTTAACATGTGAAAGATTAACTTCTGAAAATCTTGCTTATAAAAAGAGGAATGATTATTTAGAAAAAGAGTTAGTTATGTTCCATCAAACTCAGAAAGATAGAGATGATGCTTTCTATGTTAGAGATGAAGTGCTTAAAATGAATGAATCTCTAAAAACTGAGTTAGAAAAGGAAAGAGAGATTATCGGGACTTGGACTAACTCTGGCAGAACAACTCAGAATTTATTAAGTAGTGGAAACTGGAAAGAGCGCTTAGGTTATGGAGATGATAAGAATAATAAAGGAACTGTAGAAATTGAGCCTATAGTTGTTAAACAAAAGCCAAAGGTAAATCATGTTAAGTTTGTAGCTGTAAAGTCTGATATTGATAAATCAGAAGTTAAAGAGAAATTAACTTCTGACAAACCAAAACAGGATAAGCCAACTGAAGTTAACATAGGCTTAATGACAAAGAAGCAGCTTAAGCATAAGCTGAAAGATGTTAAGAGTAAACAAGGTAAAGCCACCTGGGAAAAATAGGAATGGAAAGGAAGGTGTGAATAAAAGCAATGATTATAAGCCTGTTCCTAATGCTCCTAGAAAAAAATGTTATAACTGTGGAAATTCTAACCATCAGGCTTCTTTTTACAGGAAGAATAAAAACATAAACTCCTTACCTTCAAAATCAGGAGTTAAGAGTCAGTCTGTTAGATATAGGCCACAAAATCCTTGTTTTCATTGTGGTAGTTTATGGCATTCCATTTATACTTGTAAGGAATATCATAGTTTGTACTATGATTATTATCAAATAAAACCTTCTTTAAAGAAAGTTAGCATTATTCCTTCTAGTGTAAGTTCTGATGCAAAGTCTGCTACTGTAAATTCTGATAAGAAAAATGTTAACATAAACTTTGATGTTAAATCTGCTGCAAATGTTAACAAACTTAATAAGGCCAAAGGATCCAAGCAAGTCTGAGTCCTTAAAACTAATCATTAGTGGTCTTTGTGATTGCAGGGCAACAGGAAAAACATCCTAGTTCTGGACAGTGGATGTTCAGGATATATGACTGGAAATAAAGCCCTGCCATCAGACTTTGTGGAGAAAGCTGGCCCAGGTGTTTCTTATGGAGATGGCAACATGGGAAACACTCTGGGATATGGAAATATCAAACTTGGGAATGTCATCTTTGAAAAAGTAGCTCTAGTCTCAGGACTTAAACACAATCTGCTGAGTGTTAGTTAAATCTGTGACAGAGGTTATCATGTGGATTTCTTTGAAGAACACTGTGAAGTTGTAAGCAAATCTACAGGCAAAGTTGTTCTGAAAGGATACAAGCATGGTAACATTTATGAAGCCAAGCTTTCAACAAGTTCTGATGGTTCTGCAATATGTCTGTTAAGTAGAGCATCAATTGAAGAAAGCTGGGATTGGCACAAGAAACTCTCTCATTTAAATTTCAGCAATATAAATGAACTAGTCAAGAAAGATCTTGTGAGAGGACTGCCAAAATCAGTATTTGCTCCTGATGGCCTTTGTGATTCATGTCAGAAGGCAAAACAAAGAAAATCTTCATTCAAGAGCAAGACTGAATCTTCAAATCTTGAGCCTTATCACCTACTACATGTTGATCTATTTGGTCCAGTGAATGTCATGTCTATTGCAAAGAAGAAATATGCTATGGTCATAGTAGATGAGTTTACCAGATACATATGGGTGTATTTCTTACACACACAAAATGAAACTTCATCTATCTTGATTGAGCATGTCAAACAACTGGATAAATTGGTTAAAGACTCTGTGAAAATCATAAGAAATGATAATGGCACTGAGTTCAAGAATTTGATTATGGAAGAGTTCTGCAAATACCATGAAATCAAGCAGGAATTTTCTGCTCCTGGAACTCCACAACAAAATGGAGTTGTTGAAAGAAAGAATAGAACTCTTATTGAAGCTGCACGAACTATGCTTGATGAAGCAAAGTTACCAACCTATTTTTGGGCTGAAGCTGTGTAGACTGCTTGTTTTACTCAGAATGCAACACTTATCAACAAGCATGGAAAGACACCATATGAGATGGTGAAGAAAAAGAAGCCAAATCTGAAGTATTTTCATGTATTTGGATGCAAGTGTTTTGTTCTTAAGACTCATCCTGAACAGCTATCCAAATTTGATCTAAAAGCTGATGAAGGAATTTTTGTTGGATATCCACTTTCCACAAAAGCCTTCAGAGTCTACAATTTAAGAACAAGGGTTGTCATGGAATCTATCAATGTCTCTTTGATGATAAGAAGATTACAGGACTTGAAGATTTCCATGATCATGATCAGCTAAGATTTGAGAATGAAGTTTGAAATTCTGATTCTGTAAATCCTGACAGTCTAAATCCTGATACTGCAAACTCTGATGGGTTAAACTCTGATGTTATTGAAACTGTGGTAACTACGCCAAATGAAAATGCACCCGTGCAGGGGGAGCATATTGAAGATACAACCACATCTCAAGAAGCATCAGAACCTATAACAGGCTCTTCAAGTTCTGATTCATCAAGTTCTGATGGGGCAAGTTCTGATAATTCTGGAAACTCAAATTCTGATTCATCAAGTTCTGATGGGCCAAGTTCTAGAGAGCATCCAGTTCTAGAGATAATCTTCCATCTGCAAGGAAGTGGACTAAAGCACATACACCTGACTTGATTATTGGAGATCCTGAAGCAGGTATAAGAACTAGAACAACAACATCAAATGAATGTCTCTATCACTCTTTTCTTTCTCAGACTGAACCAAAGAAAGTGGAAGAAGCTCTTCAAGATGCTGATTGGGTGCAAGCAATGCAGGAAGAGTTAAATGAATTTGAAAGAAATAAAGTCTGGACCCTAGTGCCAAGACCAAAGAACAGATCTGTTGTTGGTACAAAATGGGTGTTCAGAAACAAAACTGATAGTGATGGCATAATTACAAGGAATAAAGCAAGGCTGGTTGCAAAAGGATACTCTCAACATGAGGGAATTGATTATGATGAAACATTTGCACCGGTTGCTAGATTGGAAGCCATAAGGATATTTTTGGCTTATGCTGCTCACAGAAAGTTTAAAGTCTTTCAAATGGATGTGAAAAGTGCTTTTCTTAATGAAGAATTGGAAGAAGAAGTGTATGTTGAACAACCTCCAGGTTTTGTAGATTCAAAATTTCCTAATCATGTCTACAGATTTGATAAAGCACTTTATGACCTTAAGTAAGCTCAAAGAGCATGGTATGAGACATTAGCTCAGTTTCTTCTGGAAAGTGGATTCAGTAGAGGGACTATTGATAAAACTTTATTCTATCTCAACCATGGAAAGGACTTACTTTTGGTACAGATTTATGTTGATGATATCATTTTTGGTTCTACAAATGACAGACTTTGTAAAAGGTTTGCCAAGCTAATGCAGTCAAGATATCAAATGAGTATGATGGGAGAACTTAGCTATTTTCTGGGCCTTCAAGTCAAGAAGAATGAAGAAGGAACTTTTATTTGTCAATCTAAGTACACCAGAAATTTGTTGAAGAAATTTGGAATGCAAGACTGTTCAAGTGCATCCACTCCTATGGCCACTGCAACAAAATTGGATAAGGATACTCGCATATCAGTAGATATTACTGATTACAGAGGTATGATTGGCTCACTACTCTATCTAACTGTAAGTAGACCTGATATCATGTATGCTACCTGTCTTTGTGCAAGATTTCAAGCAGATCCAAGAGAACCTCACTTAACAGCTATAAAAAGAATTTTCAAGTACCTTAAGGGTACAGCTGATCTAGGATTGTGGTATCCTAGAGAATCAGACTTTAAGCTAATAGGTTACTCAGATGCAGATTTTACAGGATGCAAAATTGACAGGAAAAGCACAAGTGGAAGCTGCCAATTTCTTGGAGGCAGATTGGTTTCTTGGTTTAGCAAGAAATAAAAGTCAATTTCCACATCAACTGCAGAAGCAGAATAAATTGCTGCAGGAAGATGTTGTGCACAGATTCTTTGGATGAAGAATCAGTTACTGGATTATGGGTTAACATATTCTAAAATCCCAATTTACTGTGATAATCAAAGTGCTATTGCTATGACAGGTAATCCAGTTCAACACTCTATGACAAAGCACATCAGCATAAGGTACCACTTCATAAGGGAACATGTGATGGTAGGTACAGTGGAATTGCACTTTGTTCCAACAGATCAATAACTAGCAGATATCTTCACAAAACCACTGTGTGAAGCTACTTTTACAAGATTGGTAAATGAACTTGGAATGGTTTCAGGTTCTATCTCTAAATCTGCTTAGTTTATGTTTTGATACATCAGACTTTATGATCAGTATTTACAGATATTACTATCTTTGTGTATTCTGTGCTTAAATTGAAATTTTCTAAGTGCTAATTGTTGTCTGATGTGAATTTCTAAACTCTGATAGTGATATTAATATTTCTGTGACTATTCAATCCAATGAGGATAACTGTGCTAGATGCTGACCTAGTAGTCTTTAATATACTAAAAGATCCCATGTTTGAAGTAATTGTTTATGTGGAAATCTTTTAACACAAGCAAATTCTGATATTGAGCTTAGTTAGGTTTACTTTGTGTATCTTATTACTAAGTCAAAAACTAGATTAGTGCTTCTTATCTGTTAAGTTCTGATGTTAGTAAATCTGATGGATGTACTAAGTGCTGATAAGCCTCACTTATCAAAAGAAAAAGAAACGAAAATAAATAAAAATAAGGTACTCCTTTGAGATCTAGAGAAAAATATATGTGGAAGGTAAAACCCAAGTGCATTGCTGGTATTAAGTAATGTACATTAGAAAAGCAAAATAAATTTTCTTGGTGACTTTTCACATTCTCTGATTACTGTAGAAATACTCTGATAATAGCATAAATTCTGATAAGCAGTCATGACTCACTTACACTGAGAAACCACTGTAAAAAGGAATTTCAAAAGATGCATAAAATGAGCACAAAACAGTTGAGGTGGATTCATGCATAAACTCATTCTAGAGTAGACTTCAGACTAATGATAGATTTTGAGCAAAGTTCTTAGTTATGCTACTGAAGTGAATCAGACTTTACTCTTTGTCTGATATTTAGCTTAATGCACACACTTACACTCCATATGACTGATGAAAATTGTTAGGTCACACACACACTGTAGAGGGGGTGAATACAGTGTATAGTACACTCAAATCGAACTTTAAGAACTTAAGTAACAGAAAACAAACTTTATTGAAACAATAAACTCTGTTATAGTATGGAACTGTTACCTCTCAGTGATGAACAAATATCACGAGAGCTGCTAGGGTTATATAGAATAATAACTTCGATAATGATAACACTTATAGTGTAAACCCTATGCCTGTGTTTATATACTACACAGTTACAAGATAATTGCTAATTGATATGGAATATAATTCTGCTTCCTAAAATATATCAATCAGATATCTTTTCTTCCAAGTATTCCATTCTTCACGGAATTCCTTCTTCATGCATATCTCTTCTTATGTTTATCTCGATCTTCTTTCCTTTAATCAGCTACTGTCCTTATCTGATTGTCCTTCAGCACTTAAGTTCTGATATCTATCTTCTGATGATTATCTCCTGATAATATAAGTACTGATATCCTTAAGTCCTGACTTCCAGTATAAGTACTGATCAACAATTAAGTACTGATTTATCCTGTTCACGTAAGATCTGAAAGCTAAACATAAAACATATTAGCCATGACATTATCAAATATATCTAACAATCTCCCCCAACTTGTAAATTAACAAAATATACAAGTTTAACAGATATTTGATGATGTCAAAAACATTAAGTACAAATGCATGAGAAATAGACTAGATAACTACAACTTACAGTCCTTAAAGTTTTTACCAATTTCAACTTCTGATAACAACTTCAATCTGTATAAATATCATAATTTAAGTAGTTGTAGATCTTCGACTTGGCTTCTTCATTTTCTGATCTCTTTGATGTCAGGAGTTGTTCTGAGATAGTTCTTCAACAAACATTTCTCAGCATATCTTAGTTCATCAATCATTCTCCTTTTAACACCTTTAAGCTCTGCAGTATCTTCACCAGTTTGAAAGATAGCAGCTCTGAGATCATTAATCTTTGCTTTTCTTAACTCCTGATCTAGTCTTATGACATAAGCTTTGTCAGATTCAAGATTGAATTCAAGTCCCTTAATACCAAGATACGTTCTGATCTGTGCAGTATTAGGCTTCATATCAACAATATCACCATTGCGATCTCTGTACTTTGGAACATATATGCTGTCAGACTTAACAGAATAAAGCCTTTTCTGTCTCTGAATCTGTTCTTTTAAGTAGTTTGCAGCAGTCTCTGTTATTCTGTCATCCACTTGAAGTAAGAAAAGTACATGCTCCAATTCTTCAAAATACTTCAAAGGAATGGCATTTTGTCTTATATGATAAACCCTACCATCTGTCATGAAATACAACATGATGTATTCTTTCAAGTAGGTATGGTAAACCATCTGTACAGATTCCAGTTGATTCAATCTCTCAGGAGTTGCTCCAATACCTGGTTCACTCAAGGAAGTTGGATCATTGGTAGTGTTGTGTACTCTTCTTTCATCAGCACTTCCCAATCCAGTTTTATCTCTAGCTTCCTTTCCAGTAACTACTCTTGCTTCA
The DNA here is from genome assembly GCF_009905375.1 of Apium graveolens. Taxonomy (NCBI): domain Eukaryota; kingdom Viridiplantae; phylum Streptophyta; class Magnoliopsida; order Apiales; family Apiaceae; genus Apium; species Apium graveolens. Next base: position 115,114,880 of record NC_133651.1, on the reverse strand, counting down.
AAACCACTTGCAGTAGTCTTCAAAGATTGAGTCTGTTTTGCTTTAGTGAATCCTGGTAGGAGTGTTTTAGATCTATTTTCTGATATCAAGTTAACTTGAGCACTGTCAGAGGTTACTTGCTTCTTCTGAATATCAGAACTTACAATTTCTTGACTATGAACAACTTGAGCCATGTCAGAGGTTGTTTTAAGAACTTTTCTTGTAGTCAGAGCAAGATCATCTTTTCCATCAGTAATTTCTTCTTCCTCAGGAGGTACATAAGGCTTGATAGGTTCACCAACCTTTTCTTTACCCTTGGATCTTGGATCTATCTGTGGTTGTGATCTAGCCAAAGTTGCTTCAGTATGTATCCTTTCTTTGATCACAATGCCTTTAGGTTTTGGAAGTAACTTTTTACCAGAAGCTTCAGATTTAGATGTTACTTTCTCTGATTTAAGTCTGGCTTCTTCTTCCTTTAAACTTTCCAAGTCCATCCCTGGATTTTCTTGAAGAAATAACTGTCTTGACATTTCCTCATCAAGATCTAGAAGTTCATCAGAACTTATCCTTTTACCAGCAGCAAAACTTATTCTTTTCCCAGTATCAGAACTTGTTCTGTGACTAGCTTGTCTTGGTGTAAACCTTCTACCTTGACTATGACCACTACCCATTCCAGAGGTTCCTTGGTCATCTTTTCCATCATCCTTTCCTTGCAGTGTCTTGTTGGTTTTGCATTTGGACTTAATACCTTCTCCCCCTTTTTGGCATCAGCAGGTAATAAAAGAGAGATAAGTAGTTCCACTGAGGTCTGGATTTCAGTAAGTTGCGATTGCTGAGAAGCTTGATTTGTCAGAATTTGATCAATCTGAGCTTGTTGCTTCTCTTGAGTTTTCTCAATATAAGCAACCCTGTCAATGGTAGGTTGGAAGAACTTTTTCTTATCAATTTTCCAAACTTGTTCCTGTTTGATAAAGTTCTCCTGAATCTTGTGTAGCTCTGCATGAGTGTTGGAATGAAGACCTTGTAGATGTTTAGTACTCAATGCAGTGACTCTAAGCTGGGTTTTAAAATCATCAGAATTTAACATTTCATCAGCTTTAGTCAAGTGCTCAGCAAGATGTAAAGCATTTGGAACACATGAAACTGAGTTCCATTTCTTAGTCCACTCCTGACCTGCAGGAGTTTCACTCCAAGGTACTGGTGCATCCCTGATAACAAACTCCTTTACCAGTTCAGACTTAGGAAGAGTCAGTGGAGGAGTATGTCCTGAAGGACCTGCTTCATCAGCATCTACAGTTGTAGCAGCCTCACCAGTATCTCCAACATTTGCAGCATCAGAACTTAAAGAATCAGTATCTTCTGATAAGACAACAGTGTGAGTAGCAATGGAGGCTTCAGAATCCTCTAATTGCTGATCTGATACTAAGTTCTGATCAACAGCCATATCCTGATGCTCACCTAAAATCTGATCATCAGCATCTTGATGCAGAGAAGGTGTTGTTGATAACTCTGGAGTTTGAACAGCATCAATAGCAGGTGTTGTAGAGGTATTATTTGCTGTTGGAGCTTCTAAGAAAAGTATTTCAGGCATAACCAGGTTCTGAATATCAATTTCAGCACTTGTGCCTGGATCAACAAGAGACACAAAAGGTGAATTAGCCTTGTCAGATACAGCTTCCTGAGATAGAGTTGATGGAGAAGAAGTGACTGGAGCAAATTCCTTGCCTTGTGAGATCAGAGATTCCTGATCCCCTTCCTTAGCTGCTTCCTCCTCATCATCTAAAACTGGCCTTTGTGCCCTCTGTTTCTTGTACTTCCTTGTTGATTTGGATTCCTTGGGAGTTTCAGGAACTATCATACGTCTACGCCTCTTGAGAAGCCTAGAACCCCCAATGTCAGAATCCTTCTGAGAAGTTGCTTTCTCAGCTTCAACCACCACAGGTTCTGAAGAAGGAATCTGTTCCTCAGAATCTGATTCATCTCTCAAAGTAAATCTCCTCCTCTTTTGAGGTGTTTGAGGAACAGTCTTTGTTCTCTTTGGCTTAGAGGATGTAGGCTTCACAGTAGGTGCTGAAGAAGAAGGTTGAGCAGTCTGTGAAGTGGAGAGATAGGATTTGAGATAAGTTCTGAGGGTAGGTTGAGTAGAATGAGAGGTAGGTACTGAGGTTGATGGATTTTGGTTATGGTGAGTTGGTTGAACATTTGAGTAAACAAATTTGTAAGTAGCAGGATCAGCATTTACCAGAATCTGTTTCACAGACTGAGGGATCTGTAATTGTCTCACCATTGATTTCTTTGTGTCAGCATTTATCAGGTCGTTAAAGTACCTTTTTGCAACCTTAAAAGGTGGGGTTTGAGTGCTGACTAACTGGGGTTCATCAGTACAGTAAGTGTAAATAAGTAGACAAAATCTAGCAAAATAAACAACATCTCTATCCTCTGTCATCCTATCCCCAATAAAACCAATTATTCCAGTTGCAAAATCAAAATGAGTTTGATGGATAATAGCATACCCTATGTGCTAACTCAGAATTGGGATAACATCAAAATTTGAACATTTGTTCCCAAAAGCTTTGGTGATGCAATCAAAGAAGAAACTCCATTCTCTTCTGATATTAGCCCGTTTCAACTGTCCAAGTTTCGTCAGACTCTTTTCATATCCCAATTCAGCCATTAACTCTCGAAGGGCTGAGTCCTCTGGAACTGAGAAAGTACAATCCTCGGGAAGATGTAAAGCCCTGCGTACTGTACCAGGAGTGACTACAAAAGATGAATCACCCACTTGGAAGATAATACTGGGAGTTCCACGGTTACCACCATCATCAAAAACGCCAGTCCTCCAGAACCTCAGAACTTGTTGACTTGAAAATAATTCAGGCTGAGTTAAGGCGTACCCAACCTCACTATGTGCAAGAAGATCTTGCACAAAGTGCAATTCAGATGGAGCTTCAGCATGATCAAGAATTGCAGCATAGTTGTTTGGAACAAACTTTGCTCCATCAATGATTAAATCCTTTGGTGCCATGTGAAAAAAAATTGAGAATTAAGTATGCCTGATAGGTGTTTGATATAATATATGAAAACAACGGAAATAGTAAAGTGAAGGAGAGTAAAAGTAAGAAGAGAGATAAAAGATGAAGAAATTAAAAAGTTTAAAGAAATCTTCTCTCTGCTGTACTTATACAAAAAAATATTACCGTTGGACACCTGTCAGACATGCAGTAATAATGGATAGTTACTGGGCTCGAGAAAATAGTAATCATTACTTACCCATTTGCCGAGTTTTATTGAAAAACTGTTCCATTTATGAAGGGAAACAATTCAAATTTTAACCCGTTTTCACTGATTGAATTATTTGTCACTGCAACATTAATATTCTGAAAATAAATCATGTTAAAAATGACCGAGATAATTTTGATGAATAAGTGCTGACAGAGAATCAGAACTTAACTAAAGGCACAATTTAAATGGTCATCAGAATATCAATCAGGATTTATCAACACAAGATAAAATAACTCAGAGACAAAATCTTGAAGTAAAAACAATTTTCATTAATATATCAAGTCAATACATTTATGAAATGGAAATGACATCAATACTTATACAAGATTTTCCCTAAGCTTCTAATCCTAACGTCAACAGCTTTAGTCCTAGCTAAGAAGCCTGACAAAGCTGAGGATGAAGAAGAATAGGATGAAGACGAGATTAAGTCATCTTCCTCTTCCTATCTTCGACGAACAAGATGGCGAGTCGTATGATTCGCTCTTGCTGACGGATAGCTTCCCGCCTTTCCTCCTCCAATCGCTCCAGATGGCGATGGTAGTCCATATAGAAGAATAGGAGGTGAGTTAGCACCTCCTGTGGGACAGAATCCCAGATCTCCTCAGGAATGGCTGTTACATGCCACTCCTGCTGCCAATCGGCACAACTTAGCTCCATTGTGAAGGTTTGGTTGTTCAAAAACATGTTATATCGAACCATTGTGTTTTTGATAGAAGAAGGAGGATAAGTGTGTGAGAAGAATGTGATGGAAAGACTGATGTGAAGTGGTTGCTTATATAGGCAAGAGAATGCCAAGAGACACAAAGATATTTAATGCTGACAGGTAGAATTAATTCTACCTCGTCTCCCTAGACTTTGAAAAAGAATAACAGTCATTGGAAAGAGGAAGCATGGTCTAGACCGCACAAAACACAAGAAACAGTGGTCTGTTCAAGTACAAATACCATTAATCCTAATCACGGTGACTATTAATCTTCCACTTCAACATATTCGAGTACAAACTGAGGCTGTTATCAAATTTTATTCAAAGATAAGCCAAGTAAAGGATTAGACTGAGAAATCAGAACTTAGACCTATACCAGAACTTAACAGTCATCAGAACATAATTTCTTAACTCGAAAAAGGAATGCCTATCTTAGTAAATATTCATACAAGTTCTGAGTTATGGACGTCAGTACTTAATGATCAGAACGTGTAACTTAGAACTTGTCCTCAGAATTTGTGCAATAATGACACATTGACTATTTTATCTAAAATAACATAGACCACCACAGAAATTTTCATCATTCAGATGGAGTGATTAGTGTGTGCATTAAGCTAAAAACAGACAAAGAGTAAAGTCTGATTCACTGCAGTACATCTTAGAAATAAGGCATAACTAAAATTTTGCTAAAGATCTGTCATTGTCCTGAAACCGACTGAAGAATGAGTTTATGCTTGAGTCCACCTCAACTATTTTGTGCTAATTTTATGCATCTTTTGAAATTCTATTTTACAGTGGCTTCTCAGTGTAAGTGAGTCACGACTGTTTATCAGAATTTATGCTATTTTCAGAGTATTTCTCCAGTAATCATAGAGTGTGAAAAGTCACCAAGAAAATATTTTGCTTTTCTGATGCATATTTACTTAATACCAGCAATGCACTTGGGTCGTCCCTTCCACATTTTTACTCTAGATCTCAAAGGAGTACCTGATTTTAGTCTTTGATCTTTTTGCTTTTGCTTTTGATAAGAGAGGTCTATCAGCACTTAGTACATTCAGCAGTTTTACTAGTATCAGAACTTAACAGATGAGTACCATTATTCTAATTTGTGACTTAGTAATAAGATATACAAAGTGAACTTAACTAAGCTCAGTTATCAGAATTTGCTAGTGTCATAAGATTTCCACTGAAATAATTACTTCTTCCATGGAATCATTTGTTTATTGAAGACTACTAGGTCAGTATCTAGCACAGTTATCCTCATAGGATTGAATAGGTACTAGAACAGACATATCACTTATCAGAGTTTAGAAACATATATCAGACAACAGTCAGTACTTAAAGACATTTATCAATTAAGCACAGAATACATAATGAGATGAATTCTGTAAATACTGAGCATACAGTCTGATAACACAGAACAAGTCTAAGCAGATTTAGAGAAGGAACGTGAAACCATTCCAAGTTCATTTACCAATCTTGTAAAAGTAGCTTCACATAATGGTTTTGTGAAGATATCTGCCAACTGTTGATCTGTGGGAACAAAATGCAATTCCACTGTACCTTCATCCACATGTTCCCTGATGAAGTGGTACCTGATGCTGATGTGCTTTGTCATTGAGTGTTGAACTGGATTACCTGTCATAGCAATAGCACTTTGATTATCACAGTAAATAGGGATTTTGAAATATGTTAACCCATAATCCAGTAACTGATTCTTCATCCAAAGAATCTGTGCACAACAGCTTCCTGCAGCAATATACTTTGCTTCTGCAGTTGATGTGGAAATTGACTTTTGTTTCTTGCTGTACCAAGAAACCAATCTGCCTCCAAGAAATTGGCAGCTTCCACTTGTGCTTTTCCTGTCAATTTTGCAACCTGTAAAATCTGCATCTGAGTAACCTATTAGTTTAAAATCTGATTCTCTAGGATACCATAATCCCACAGCATCTGTTCCTTTAAGATACTTAAAGATTCTTTTTACAGCTGTTAAGTGAGGTTCTCTTGGATCTGCTTGAAATCTTGCACAAAGACAGGTAGCATACATGATATCAGGTCTACTAGCAGGTAGATAGAGTAGAGAGCCAATCATACCTCTGTAGTCAGTAATATCTACTGATTTACCGGTATCCTTATCCAGTTTTGTTGCAGTGGCCATTGGAGTGGATGCACTTGAACAATCTTGCATTCCAAATTTCTTTAGCAAGTTTCTGGTGTACTTGGTTTGACAAATAAAAGTGCCTTCCTCATTCTACTTGACTTGAAGGCCCAGAAAGTAGCTAAGTTCCCCCATCATACTCATCTGATATCTTGACTGCATAAGTTTGGCAAACTTCTTGCAAAGTTTGTCATTTGTAGATCCAAAAATGATATCATCAACATAAATCTGGACCAGAAGTAAGTCCTTTCCATGGTTGAGGTATAACAGTGTTTTGTCTATTGTCCCTCTGTTGAATCCACTTTCCAGAAGAAACTGAGCTAAAGTCTCATACCATGCTCTAGGAGCTTGCTTAAGTCCATAAAGTGCTTTGTCAAGTCTGTAGACATAATCTGGATATTTGGTATCTACAAAACCTGGAGGTTGTTCAACATATACCTCTTCCTCCAATTCTCCATTGAGAAAAGCACTTTTCACATCCATTTGAAAGACAGTAAACTTTTTGTGAGCAGCATAAGCCAAAAATATCCTTATGGCTTCTAACCTAGCAACTGGTGCAAATGTTTCATCATAATCAATTCCCTCCTGTTGAGAATATCCTTTTGCAACCAGCCTTGCCTTATTCCTTGTAATTATGCCATCACTGTCAGTTTTATTTCTGAATACCCACTTTGTACCAACAACAGATCTATTCTTTGGTCTTGGTACTAGGGTCCAGACTTTGTTTTTTTCAAATTCATTCAACTCTTCCTGCATTGCTTGCACCCAATCAGCATCTTAAAGAGCTTCTTCCACTTTCTTTGGCTCAGTCTGAGAGAGAAAAGAATCGTAAAGACACTCATTTGAAGTACCTGTTCTAGTTCTGACACCTGCATCAGGATTTCCAATTATCAAATCGGGTGTATGTGATTATGTCCACTTCCTTGCAGATGGAAGGTTTTCTCTAGAACTGGATGCTCCCCCATGATCCATGCTATCTCCATTTTCTGATGCTCTCCCTGAAACTATGCTTTCTGAGTTGGATTCTTCAGTATTTAGATTTTCAGTACTATCAGAACTTGGCTTATCAGAACTTGACGAATCAGAACTTGAAGAGCCAGATGCATGTTCGAATGTTTCTTGAGATGTGGTAGGATTTTGAGTATGCTCCCCTTGCATAGGGGCATCTTCATTTAACGTAGTCACCAAAGTTTCAATAACATCAGAGTTTAATCCATCAGAGTTTGCAGTATCAGGACTTAGACTGTCAGGATTTTCAGTATCAGAATATGAGTCTTCATTTTCAAATCTCAGCTGATCATGGTCAACGAAATCTTTAAGACCTGTGATCTTCTTATCATCAAAAGAGACATTGATAGATTCCATGACCACTTTTGTTCTCAAATTATAGACTCTGAAGGCTTTTGTGGAAAGTGGATATCCAACAAAGATTCCTTCATCAGCTTTTAGATCAAACTTTGATAGCTGTTCAGGATGAGTCTTGAGAACAAAATACTTGCATCCAAATACATGAAAATATTTCAGATTTGGCTTCTTTTTCTTCACCATCTCATATGGTGTTTTTCCATGCTTGTTAATGAGTGTTGCATTTTGAGTAAAACAAGCAGTCTGCACAGCTTCAGCCCAGAAATAGGTTGGAAGCTTTGCTTCTTCAAGCATTGTACGTGCAGCTTCAACGAGAGTTCTATTCTTCCTTTCAACAACTCCATTTTGCTGTGGAGTTCCAGGAGCAGAAAATTCCTGCTTTATTCCATGGCTTTTGCAGAACTCTTCCATTATCAAATTCTTGAACTCAGTGCCATTATCACTCCTTAAAATTTTCACAGAATCTGTGACCATTTTATCCAGCTGTTTGACATGATCAATCAAGATAGATGCAGTTTCACTTTTTGTGTGCAAGAAATACACCCATGTGTATCTGGTGAACTCATCCACTATGACCAACGCATACTTCTTCTTTGCAATAGACATGACATTTACTGGACCAAATAGATCAACATGTATAAGATGATAAGGCTCAAGAATTGATGATTCAGTCTTGCTCTTGAATGAAGATTTTCTTTGTTTGGCTTTCTGACATGAATCACAAAGACCATCAGGAGCAAATACTGTGTTTGGCAATCCTCTCACAAGATCTTTCTTGACCAGTTCATTTATATTGTTGAAATTTAAATGAGAGAGTTTCTTATGCCAATTCCAGCTTTCTTCAATTGATGCTCTACTTAACAGACAGATTGCAGAGCCATCAGTACTTGTTGAAAGCTTAGCTTCATAAATGTTACCACGTCTGTATCCTTTCAGAACAACTTTACCTTTAGATTTACTCACAACTTCACAGTGTTCTTCAAAGAAATCAACATGATAACCTCTGTCACAGATTTGACTTATACTCAGTAGGTTGTGTTTAAGTCCTGAGACCAGAGCTACTTCTTTAATGATGACATTCCCAAGATTGATATTGCCATATCCCAATGTTTTTCCTATGTTGCCATCTCCATAAGAAACACTTGGGCCAACTTTCTCCACAAAGTCTGATAGCAGGGCCTTATTTCCAGTCATATGTCCTGAACATCCACTGTCCAGAACTAGAATATTTTTCCTGTTGCCCTGCAATCACAAAGACCACTAATTATTAGTTTTAAGGACCCAGACTTGCTTGGATCCTTTGGCCCTATTAAGTTTGTTAACATTTACAGCGGATTTAGCATCAGAGTTTATGTTAACATTTTTCTTATCAGAATTTACATTATCAGACTTTGAATCAGAATTTACACTAGAAGGAACAATGGAAACTTTCTTCAAATAAGGTTTTATTTGATAATAATCATAGTACAAACTATGATATTCCTTACAAGTATAAATGGAATGCCATAAACTACCACAATGAAAACAAGGATTTTGTGGTTTATATCTAACTGACTGACTCTTAACTCCTGATTTTGAAGGTAAGGAGTTAATATTCTTATTTTTCCTGCAAAAAGAAGCCAGATGGTTAGAACTTCCACAGTTATGACATGTTTTCCTAGGAGCATCAGGAATAGGTTTATAATCATTGCTTTTATTCACACCTTCCTTTCCATTCCTATTTTTCCTAGGTGATTTTACCTTGTTTGCATTCTTGACATCTTTCAGCTTATGCTTAAGCTGCTTCTTTGTCATTAAGCCTATGTTTACTTCAGCTGTCTTTTCCTGTTTTAGTTTATCAGAAGTTAATTCCTCTTTAACTTCTGATTTCTCATTATCAGACTTTACAGTTACAAACTTAACAGGTTTTAACTTTGGCTTTTGCTTAACAACAGGCTTAATTTCTTCAGTTCCTTTGTCATTCTTATTCTCTCCATAACCTAAGCCCTCTTTCCAATTTTCACTACTTAGCAAATTTTGAGTTGTTCTGCCAGAGTTAGTCCAAGTCCTGATTATCTCTCTTTCCTTTTCTAACTCAGTTTTTAGAGATTCATTCATTTTTAGCACTTCATCCCTAACATAAAAAGCATCATCTCAATCCTTCTGAGTTTGATGGAATATAACTAACTCTTTTTCTAAGAAATCATTTCTTTTCTTAAAAGCAAGATTTTCAGAAGTTAATCTTTCACATGTTAAGGTTTGATCTCTATAACTAACAAACATGGTTTTAAGATATCTTCTTAACTCATTTATATCATCAGTATGAAAAGCATAAGTAGTCTGAGGTACCTTTGTTTCAGCAGCTTCAGAACTGCTCTCAGCACTTTCTTTATCAGCATTTGCCATCAATGCATAGTTCTCCTCACTTTCAGAGTCTGAAGTGTCTGTCCAGCTTTTCTGCTTTGTGATAAGAGCCTTGCCTCTGTCACCCTTTACCTTCTTGCAGTCAGGAGATATGTGGCCTTTCTCACCACAATTATAGCATTTAACATTGGTGTAATCTCCTCTGTCAGACTTTCCTCCTCTGCCTTCAGATCTTCTGAAATTCTTCTTATCAGAACTTATGCTTTTTCTGGAAAACTTCTTTCCCTTCCTGAATTCCTGTATGCAATCTTGGTGATTCCTTTCACCATAAGAGCACACAGCTTCATCATCTCCTCATCAGCATCGGTCTCAGGCAAGCTTTCAGAATCTGAGTCATCATCACTCTCAGAACTTGATGACTCAGTATCAGACTTTATGAAAAGAGCTTTACCCTTGTCTTTCTTTGAGGAAGCTGCCTTGGGGAATTCTTCTTCAGCCTTAAGAGCGACTGTCCTTGACTTTCCTCCTTTCCTCTTGCTTCTTTGTTCCATCTCCAGCTCATGAGTCTTGAGCATTCCATAGATTTCGTCAAGAGTTGTTTCATCAAGATTGTAGTTGTCTCTTATTGTCGTTGCCTTCAAATCCCAGCATTCAGGAAGAGCTAACAGGAACTTAAGGTTTGAATCTTCAAGATCATACTCTTTATCAACCAATGACAAATCATTCAAAAGTTTGACAAATCTATCATATAAATCATTCAATGACTCATTAGTCTTTGAGTCAAAGTGTTCATACTCTTGAGTGAGTATTGTCTTCCTGTTCTTCTTAATTGTATCAGTTCCCTGACATCTTGTTTCCAGAGCATCCCATATCTCCTTAGCAGCCTTGCAGTTGATTACCCTGTTTGACATTACATTATCAATGGCACTATGCAGTAAGTGCCGTACCTTAGCATCCTTAGCAATTGATGCTATGTCTTCAGCAGTATAATCACTCTTCTCCTTTGGTACGGTCATTGCTGCTTCACCTGCAACTGCAACAGCGAGTTTGGTTGGTTTGTGAGGACCTTCCTTGATTCTATCCAGGTATTCTGGATCTGTTGCTTCCAGGAACATGGTCATCCTTACCTTCCATATGGGATATTCAGATGGTCTCAGTATGGGGACTCTGATGGTCTCATACCGACTCTGAATTAGTGTCTTTGGTGGTTCCTCAGTTGTGGTAGGCTTAGTTGGAGTTTCTGTGTCCGACATGATTGTGTTTGGATCTTTAACTGTATGTAAGTTAACAGATAGGCTCTGATACCAATTGTTAGGTCACACACACACTGTAGAGGGGGTGAATACAGTGTATAGTACACTCAAATCAAACTTTAAGAACTTAAGTAACAGAAAACAAACTTTATTGAAACAATAAACTCTGTTACAGTATGGAACTGTTACCTCTCAGTGATGAACAAATATCACGAGAGCTGCTAGGGTTATATAGAATAATAACTTCGATAATGATAACACTTATAGTGTAAACCCTATGCCTGTGTTTATATACTACACAGTTACAAGATAATTGCTAATTGATATGGAATATAATTCTGCTTCCTAAAATATATCAATCAGATATCTTTTCTTCCAAGTATTCCATTCTTCACGGAATTCCTTCTTCATGCATATCTCTTCTTATGTTTATCTCGATCTTCTTTCCTTTAATCAGCTACTGTCCTTATCTGATTGTCCTTCAGCACTTAAGTTCTGATATCTATCTTCTGATGATTATCTCCTGATAATATAAGTACTAATATCCTTAAGTCCTGACTTCCAGTATAAGTACTGATCAACAGTTAAGTACTGATTTATCCTGTTCATGTAAGATCTGAAAGCTAAACATAAAACATATTAGCCATGACATTATCAAATATATCTAACAAAAATTTTTGTGGTGATCAATGTTGTTTTAGATGAACAATTTAAGTGTCAGTTACATAAATTCTGAGGACAAGTTCTGATGGAAGTTCTGATGATTAAGTTCTGTTGTAACCATATCAGTATTTGTGTGAAGAATTACAGAAATAAACATTCATTTTTTTGAGTTAAGAAGCCATATTCTGATGACTTTTGAATTCTGATAATAATCAAGTTCTGATGCTGACGTGGCAGTATTTATTTACTTTGTTTACTTTTAAGTCAATACTTGAACGGTTATATTTCTCAGAATATTGGACTATGTGAGATAAAGCAGTAATAATCATTTATTTAGTGGGAACAGTTTCTTTTTGAAAAACTAAACGTGCAAAGTAATCATTAATTATTTTCCGTGCCCATTAACTCTTGTCTTAACTGCTGCATGGCTGAGAGGTGTAAGGTTTGGTCCACTTCTCAATAACTGTTGTCATGTGGGTTGTCTAAGTAAAAGAGATAAAAGATTTTCAAATCTTTTATTCACATTTCTCTTCTATTCACTCTCTCTCTTTTTCCTATACTCTCATATTTTCTGACGGTTTTCTTTACAGACATTTTCTCAAACAACTTTCAGGCACTCTAACTTCTCACTTATTTCTGATGGCGCCCAAGGATTTAATTGTTGATGGAGCCAAGTTTGTACCAAATAACTATGCTGCAATCTTGAATAAGGTTGAAGCCCCATCAGATCTGCACTTTGTGCAAGATTTATTAGCCAATAGTGAGATTGGGTATGCTTTGACCCAACCTCAAACTATTTCAAGCAAACAAGTGCTGACATTTTGGCGAACTGGGCTTTTTGATAATGGTGGTGCTGCTGGTTCACCAAGCATAATTTTCACATCAGGAGATGTAATATCCCATATTTTCAGATATTATTATTATTATTTGGAATTATTTATGTGATTTAATGTGAATTTTGGTGAATTATCTGATAATTGGAATTGATGGTTGGGTGTTTATATGTGATATTATTTGAGTATTTTAATTTTTATGTGTCCAGAATAAAATATAGATAATTATGATATTTTTCTGGTAATTTTTGGAATGTTATACGATTTTATAATGATTTATGGATTTATTAATTATTTTCTGAGTAATTACCAAAATTATTTTATAAAGCCGGGAATCGTCCAACCTCAACCGTTTTTATGTTTTTACAACCCGAAACTCTTCCGAAAACTCCTTCCTAACCTAATGTGGTTATTCTGGACATTTTTCGTGTTTTAACTTTTTCAATCCGGATTACGGTTTGACCCGTGCGCGGCCCGGCGCAATATTTTTGATACGATAATCATTTCGATAGATTAATAAAACCCGTATTCTCAAGAGACGGGATATTGTTACATTATCTTCGTATAAAGTGTTTTATAAGAAGCCCAGTTTTGATAATTATCCAAATCTGATATTAAATTGTATCGTTTTTGTAGTTACTTCGCGGCTAAGAAATCTATTTTCGGATCCGATATGATCCAATAGGATACTCGTTACGTGTTTTAAAATGTATTTATATGAATCGATCTGTAATTTGGACGTGTGTTTAATTGCGTTATTCGTTTTATCTCGTTGTATGTGTGTTGAATGTATTTTATGTATTTTCGGGTCTTTCTGTTAATATAACTATTGTTTTTGTTTTTCGAAAATAACTAGACCGGGACCCCACCGGGACGTCAAACTCCACAAAATTCGTGTTTTTATTTTTATAAAATCAATCATATTTCAAATACCCAGTATCTCTACATTTTTGTATTATTCACAATTTTGGGGAATTTTGAGACGAATTTTATATTTTACTGTTTTTAAAATTATTCCCCGTAATTATAATTTTGGGGCTTAATTATTTTAGTTATGGGAATAAAAACACCTTTAATTGATTTTGGGGGTATTAATTTTCAGAAATATATAATTAGCTGCAAAATTCTTTTTTTTTATTCCATTTCTATCAAAAAAATTCAGGAAATAGGAAAATAGAAAATCAAAGTTCTTGGGGGTAAAATTCATTCATGAACAAAGAATCCATGATTTTGGGAGCGTTTCTGATCCTTTCTTGAAGCTCGAATAACCGATTTGAAGCTCTTGAAGAGCCCATTCCGTTGGTACCAAAATCATCAATAAAAGTTGATTATCTTGTTAATTCATTTTTTTAGGTTTTGGGTTCGAATTGGTTTATGATTTTTGGACTGTTTTTGATTGTGTTTGAGGTATTCAATAGATTCACCATGATTATTAGAGTCGAATCATGTATAGATTTTGATGGTTTGATTGTCGGATAGTAATAGCCGAGTTTTTCATTTTATTCAATTTTAAAATCCGATTTTCTGAATGATTCGTGTTTTGGTGGTTGATTTTGAGTATATGAATCGATTATACATAATTTGAATTTTATTTTGAGATGTAGTTTGTTGGATTTGGTTGAGGAATCGCGAAGATAAGACTTTCGCCAGATTTCTTCGAGTTCACCGACAGTTATGGTGGTTTTGATCGGATTTTTGTTATTCAGGGACAATTGATTGATCTTAGTTGATATCTGAGATGCTAGGTTGTGGATACTGTGTTTAGATCGAAAAACCGGAAGCGAGGACTGTGTTTTGGCCTTGTCTGAGTGTTGCCGGAATTTTCCGGGTTGCCGGAATCGACCGCCGGATTCTGGGTTCATAAGAACTCCGGCGGGTCGTTCTTGGTGACCCAGACTCGTTTTAGTACCCAATTGCCCGACCCGTTTTTTTTATTTACGACCCGGTTTAAATCCATAATTACCCAGTTATTTCCTTAAACTGTTCCTGCATTTTAGTTTTAAAAATAATTCAAAATTCTTTTTCTTATTTACAAAAAATTCATTTTTAGTTTGAAAATCATTATTTTATTCTGAAAATTTATTTTAATTCAAAAATAAATCTAAATTATTTAGTTAATTAATTTTAGTTGATAATTAATTATTTAATTAGTCAATTAATATAAATATTAATTGATTAATTAATTTAATTAGTTATTAATTAATTTTAATTGATTATTTAATTAGATTTAATTATTTAAAATTGATTTGAAAATTCCGAAAAATAGTTTCGAGCCTTAAAATATTATTTTAAACTATTTTCTAGGCTTGATAATTTTTATAAAATTATTTTCGGGTGTTCGAGCCCTATTATTTAATTATTAAATGAGTCGGAGACCTGTTTTAATTTCTGAAAATGTTTAAAATTCATAATAAATCAACCGTTGGTCCGTTTAATATGAAACGAACGCCTCTAGACTCAGAAAAATATTCTGCTTTCATTAAAAATACTTTCGAGTCCCAAATCCTTTTGTTTCGAAAGGTCGCTTATTTTACGAATCATTCTGAGTCGATTATTGATCGATAAATCTTATTTTTGACTCGATTTCAGTTTTAAACATACCTAGTCGAACCTTTTGACGAACTGAGGCATGTGTTATATGAATTATATGATACATGAGTTATGTGTTTATGTGTTATGTGAATTACATGTGTATGTGGATCAAGAGTCCTGTATTTGTCTTTTATATTTATGTGTGGGCTATCGTATAGGTAGACGATAGGCTTTTGACGCGTAGTTCGTCGAGTGACCATCGATTAGAAAATTAAAGTGTGATCTTTTAATTATAGATACGAGTCTTTCAAGACAATCAGGACGAGATAGAATGGATGAAGAGTAGAGTTGGATAGTATGGAATCTTGGGTTGCAGCACTGCATGAGCAGCATACTAGAGATTTAGCGAAGTAAAAGACGTGGATGCCTTGAGATGCCAGACTAAGATAGAGGTGTCGTTGCGAGTGTGACTAACTGCTAAAACCCAAAGGCAAGTATCCCTATCATCACTTATTGTTCAACAGATATTTATTTTAAATCTTCTTATGCAAGTATTGCTTTCCCTATTCAGTTCGTAATAAATAAATGTTTTACATATCGCTGAATTAAATGATTCTTTTTATGCAAGTATTCTTCTGTTATTCTATGTTCAGAATAGCTAAGTGATTTTACTTATCAAATTATCAGATTTATAACTATTTTGGGTTTTGAGAAAAATGAGTTGGTTTTACGAGTATTTCTTCCCAAGTAAATGGGGGAATAAAAGTTTTTAAGGGTGTCGAATATTATGACCCCCTCTCAATAAAACATTTTAAGATTCGATGGTTGCGTAAGAGGCCGCGGCGGCGGTCCAGCGGAGAGTGAGGTATTATACAGGATATAATACCAATAGGCCAATATGTGCCTTGGGTGCCCCATTTGTTTAGTTGGATATGCTTAGGCATACCCGTGTTGCTCCACGGCTGATCACCGACGGCAACACACCGTCGTCCGAGGATTCCAATCTAAATTATTATATTGCTTTTGATAATCATATAAGGAATGATTTATCAACTGTTTTGGTTTTGAATAAAGGTGGAATACAGTTTTAATTTGGTTGCTGATTGATGTTGATATTTAAGTTATTGTTAAATATCAAATGTGGTATTAATATAGATGATTGATGTTGACTTCAATATGGGTGTTATGAGCATCAAAGTTCGTATTGATATCTAATTTGATATGACAGCAAAATAAGTATCAATTTCAAGAGTTCGGTTTTGAGTAAAGTTTATGATTCAATCCATAATCACTGCTTCTTGTTATTGATGTTTACGATATTTCCGTAAACACTTTTTTACGAGCTTTGCTCTCGTCAAGATTCAAAGTATTGCTGAAGCCTTTCGCTTGAAAATATCAAAAAGAGTTTTATGATTCAGCAATTATGATTTTAAATGTTCTGCTCTGATGCAGATGTCGGTTTTATATCAAAATGACCCTATATATGTCATAATGATCTTGCTGAGCATTTATTTCGCTCTTACTTGCCTTTTTTCAAATTTAACCTCCAGTGAGGACTAGTTTGTGCTGTTTAACTGCGTAATTCGAGGAAGCAAAGAAGAATCTTTTGGAAGGTGTAAGTCATATGTCATAGCCTATTTGTATATTCGAGGATTCAACTCAACTCAAATAAGAATGTAATAAGTAAATAGTGGATCGACCGTCAGAGAGATCTCGCAAAGTAATATCTGTCAAAGGATTCAGAAATAAGGTTCATCTACAGACTTGAGGAGTTAATTCACTGGAAGAAGTTCAAGAATTTGATCATGCCTCAGTGATATAAATCAAGATCGTGGATTTAATCAAATGATAGAGATCTCGTCAGAGTATCATTAATTACAAGGATTTAATCTGAAGAAAATCAAAGTGTCAGAGTCAAGACATGAAGAAACGTCACGGAAGTTAGTCACTCATGAACCAGACAGTACATCGAGTGTCAACGTTGAAGTGGCGGAATTGATTCATAATTTTCAGTGATTTTCAGAAGATTTGCAGAAGAATGGTTGCTGCTCAAGACTAGAATTAATTCTCTATTAATTAATTAAGTCATCTAATTTAATTAAGAAAATAAATTATATCTGCGAAGAATAATTTATTTATTAATTGAATTAATTGATTAATTAATTCTGAATTAATTCTAGGAATTTTAGGAATTTTCAGAAGTTTAATTGGATTAAATTCAAGCATTAAATCAGCAAGACAATTGAAAATGAACTAGCATGACAATCAGGATTGTCATACCGATTGTCATGCTAGGCCATTGTCAATTGTCTCACCGAAAGTTACTCTAGGAGGATGATTGTCTTGCTAGTTCATTCTGATTGTCATGCTAGTTCATTCTGATTGTCTTGCTAGTTCAATCAATTGTCCTACCGAAAGTCTTGCCAGCTATAGGATTGTCATGCCAATTAAATTCTATTCAGCTGATTGATTAAATAGAAGCAGAGAAGCAGCATATCATTTTTATCTCAATCAAAATACAAGAACAAAAGTGCAGCCGCCTCTGAAACATATTATTCTTCATCTGCTTTATTCAAGATCATAATTTCTAGATTGTAATGTTAAATCTAATCCACTAGAAATCTTTATCTTGTTCTTGTGTATCAATCTAGCGGATTAAAATCCCTAGAACTTAATCTCAAATCGCGTTTAGCATTTGATTCTAATTATTGCAAAAATAGAAAAAGTTCATGTCGAATTTATTCTAGATTTGTGATAATTGATTTGAGATTAATACCTTGTAATCGATACAGTTGTTGTAACACATTTCAAGTTTAATAATATTTTTATTTAACTTGAATTTTGTTTCACATTTTTTTATTCCGCATTTTATTCGATTATTCGGTACTGTTTGTATTCAACCCCCCCTTCTACAAACACATTGGGACCTAACAATTGGTATCAGAGCCTTCTGATTAACGAACAAATCAAGATCCTAGACTTTTGTGATTTTTCAACTCCTTGAATTTTTATTCATTCAAAAATTCATAATGACTTCACATAAAGTTGGAACCGTTAAAATTCCACAATTTGATAAAGAGAATTATATCATGTGGAAGAAGAAGATGCTATTATTTTTACAAGTTGCAAATCCCAAATATTCAAACTTGTTAAAGAAGGGTATAAAAACTCCGATGATTATTGAACCGGAGGTAATAATAGATGGTGTGGTGACTACTGAAGCTAGAACCTATCCAAAAGAGCCTGAAGATTTTACTCCTGCTGAGAAGGAAGAAGCCTCCTTGGATGCCAGCCTTCAATTAATATTAATTGATTCCCTTGATCCCTTGATGAACAGACATGTGATGAACTGTAAAAATTCCAAACACATGTGGGAAACTATTGAGGTGATTAATGAAGGCACAGAGGAAGTTAGGGAGAACAAGTTGGAAATCCTAACCTCTGAATATGAACATTTCAAATCAAATCCAGGAGAAGGAATTACTGAAGTGTTTGAGAGGTACAATGCGTTGATCAACAACCTGAATATCAATGGAAAGTATTATTCAATCAGGGAGGTCAACAAAAAGTTCCTTTTAACACTGCCAGCTCATCTTGAACATAGAATCACTGCCATTAGAGAAGCTAGAGATCTGAGTGAGATTTCTTTGGACAGGCTCTATGGAGTGTTAAAAACCTATGAGTTGGAGCAGATTCAACAGAAGGAAGTCTACGGGAAGGATAGAATGGTCAGCACATCTACTGCACTTGTAGCTGAAGGTCAACAACAACAACAATATCAACAGTTAGAAAGAATGGTACAGTTTTCCAAGGGTGAGGAAAATGAGTTAGTAGCAGAATATGATCCTCCTACTACAAATCAATCAAGTGATGATTTTTATTCCATGGAAGAGCTGGAGCAATTGGAAGATGAATCAATGGCCCAAATTGTCAAGAGATTCTCCCATGTCAGATTCAGGAGGAATCCCAAGCTTAAGTACAAGTCCAACTACAACAAATTCCAGAAAGGTGGATCTTCATCCTCTAACACCAGCAGTGGTGGGTACAAAACAGGGATGGTTGATCGAAGCACCATTAGATGCTATAACTGCAATGAGTTGGGACACTTTGCCACAGAATGTAGGAAGCCAAAGCAAGTAAGAAAGAACTCTGAAAGGGCTTATCTGGCAAAGGGAAGAAGCTGGGATGATACTGACAGTGAAGATGAAGATGAAGGAAATCTTGCTCTTATGGCTATTGATGGAAAAGCTTCATCGTCAAGAATAGAGGTAAAACTTTCTGATGCTGAAATGGTTTATCATCTAAGAGGTAACTTAGATTGTGCACGTCGTGATAATGAACTGTTAAGTTTAAAGATCACAGACCTTGAGAAAGAGGTCAATGAATTAAGACTTGTGCATATTAATCAAGACAAATTAAAAGAACAGGTATCTTTTCTAGAGAATAGAGTTGACTGTTATAGAAAACTCGAAACTATTCTCAAAGACAAGATCACCGGTCTTGAGACTAAGGTTAGAGCCTACTTCAATTCTTGTTCGAAGGCTAAAGAGTTCTACAGTAAGCAAGCTGTTAATCAAACATCTGGAATAGGTTATGATTACAATGCTGCTATTGGAGAATTAGGCATAAACTCCCCTCCTCATGTATGTGCTAAAGGGAGGGAAGTACCACATGTGCTTAAGGGTGTTGATGAACCCCTCTATAAAGCATCAATTGCTGAACTATTTGATGCGACCTCTTCTGTTATTCAAGAAGAAATACGTGCTGAGGATCATGCTTATGAGAAGATTGTTTCCAAGTCAAGTGAGTCGAAAGTTCCAGTCAAAGTTGTGAAAGCAACTGAGACTAACTCAGACACACATGAGTTGGATAACAATAATGCCATGTCTACCATGCATAAATTGCCTGCTGTTAATCACTCTCATAAAGCATGTGGTGTTGCTAATTGTATGTCTTGTGCTTTTAATATGATGTATGCTTATTTTAATGGTAAGCATGTGTCTAATGATAAGACTACTCCTCGTCAGCATGTGAATAACATGAAGCATGATAGGTCTAAGACTGCTAGTCCTTCTAAGGCTAGAAAGGAGACATTTGTGCCTAAGCTTAAACAGAAATTTGTTAAGGCTGTTTACAAGGTCAAATGTTCAGTCATTGAGAAAGTTGAGACAATTAAAATTAAAAATGTTGTTTTGCCTGACAAAGGACAATTCTACAAGTATGCCGGGCCCAACCAAGTTTGGGTTCCGAAGAAGGTCTAATCCATTTGTAGTGCAGGGCATTAAAGAGGTGTAACCGGTAGTGTGGATTCTTGACAGTGGATCATCAAGACATATGACCGGAGATAGAGCCCTGCTATCAAATGTGGTTGAGAAAGCTGGCCCCATGGTTACCTTTGGAGATAACAGCAAAGGTTTATCTGAGGGATATGGCTGTTTGCAAGCTGGATATGTTATCAGTGAAATTTTGTATATTGTGCTAGGTTATTATCAGGAAGCAGTATCTAACATATAGCACCAGTGACGAGACTTGAAAATATTACGACATATCAGGCACCTGCTGCACATTACACTTGGAATTGTACTCTAGTAAGATGTGTACAAGTGTACTTCTGTTTGGTGAGTCAAAAGAGGAAGTCAGTGCACCACAGTTCATGGACTTTGCAGCTGCAGATCTATTGGACTATGCAATCTCTTCTTTACAATCTCACTTTAGGTTGGTATGAACTAGTATACTGCTCAAGCAATCGTCAAGGACATGGTATGGCACTCTAACAGAAGTTACAATTTTATATGAATAAGTAGAGTCGTCATATTTATAACTATCTTATCACTAAGCACAATCATATTGTTTTATATGTGCAGTGGTATATTGCTTATGCAACATAACAATTAGTATCTAAAGTACTTGACAAGTATCGGTCAATGATATCTTGTTAACATTATGTTGCAGATATTTGTAAGCTTTTGACATGAATGAGAATTACTTAGACTTTACCCTAAGTGATCAATGTTTTATCAAAAACTCATTCATATTGAAAAACAAAAATCAAACTTCTTTCTACATTAGTGATTTCTTATTTCATGTAAAATCTTTTGAAATCACTATTGTAAATCATTTTCTCTCTATTACCATATATTCTGTGTTACAGGTTCAGTCTCCAATGACTTTCTTTCATTGACAGTCATGAGGTTGAAAACCCACAACGTCTATCCCAGACTGTAAAGACAAACACAAAAACAGAACCAACCAACACTCTCTTACCACTAAATGTAGTATGAATGAGCGTGAGGGAGATAGTGCCTAGTGCACCACATAAGGAAGGTTCTGTAGTCAACCCAGTAGCTCTGTCTCATACATAGATGAGTAGTATTTAAACCGAGACAACTGCTAGCCCCCATACATCTTCTCAAAAAGATGTAATGGCTAAAAAGGCACAAAAACAGTTACTAGATTCATTCTCTCAACAGGGTGAGTCTATTGAATTTTGCCTGTCAGCCAAGGTATCCGATGTAGTGTCACCACTTCAAACATAATCAATTCTTGATGCACAAGGAGAGGTTACACACACAAAGGATGAGTTGACGGAAACAAGAGTTTCGACCATTTTAAGGTCAGATTCGATTGTTCAAGGTTCGTTAGTGGACCAATTGCCTTTACAGGTGTTAGGAGAGGATACTGATCCAAAAGCCATATGTCAGTGGTCAGTGTCTACCTCCCCAGGCTTAAATCCCCTGGATGCATCTGCGGATAGTGGATCTGACATAGGTGCAGATCGGCAACTTGTTGACAATGATTCAGATATTACCTGATGAGTCACAAGGAAATGTCTTCACAGACATTAGAAGGGAACCTTGATCTTTATGCTAAATTCTTTGGATCATTGTTTACCTTCCCAGAATTCAAATCTGGAACCCTAAAAGGGAAACTAGCAACTTGTAAATTATGACTCAGATTCATCTGACGAGTTTACCAAGGATGGGGATTTGTGAACTCCCATTGCACCACCTGTGACCTCCTTAAGGATGGCTAAGGTGATTTTCCTTGCAGGTACAGCTGGATTATGGAGCTATGAGAGAAGAGTGATACACTTGTGAGAATGAGTGTAAACACGAGTGGAGAGAAGAGTGAAACACATGTGAGGTACACTAAACAGGATCACACACTCACAGTGAGGAAGAAAGTGAAACTACTTGTTATTTCTTTTCCAACCAAGTGAAATATGAGAACTCCTTCTGACGACGGCATACATTCCTTCTTTAAGGGGGAGATAAAAGCTTAAGTAATAGTTTGGAGGATTCCTCAACTAAGGGGGAGAAATAGCAGGGAGTAAGAAAAAGATCCTACATGTACACTACACCACACCATTGTTGTTTCTAACTACGGATCCTATTGTACGGGAGAGGTGGTAAACACAAGGTGATTTCCTAGTAAGGGAAGAAGCTGTTAGGGGAGTACCATTGGTTTTTATCTGCGGATCCTATTGTACGGGAGAGGTGGTAAAATGAAGGTGATCTTCTTTAATCAGTTGATTCTCATAGGGGGAGAAGCAAGAGATATGGGCTTCTCAACAGGAAATGTGGTTGTACAAATGAAAATGGAACTACTTGAAGATATGTTCAGTCTAGAGGAACATCTACTTGAAATCTGGAAAATGTTAAATCTCATCCAGAAATTTTCTGCTATTTACTTTGCATGTATGTTTATATCTTTTTCTTATTTGTTAGTTGAGTTATCCTCTAGGTATTTGTGTGTTATTGTCTAACAAACAAATAGGGGGAGATTGTAAGTCATATGTCATAGCCTATTTGTATATTCGAGGATTCAACTCAACTCAAATAAGAATGTAATAAGTAAATAGTGGATCGACCGTCAGAGAGATCTCGCAAAGTAATATCTGTCAAAGGATTCAGAAATAAGGTTCATCTACAGACTTGAGGAGTTAATTCACTGGAAGAAGTTCAAGAATTTGATCATGCCTCAGTGATATAAATCAAGATCGTGGATTTAATCAAATGACAGAGATCTCGTCAGAGTATCATTAATTACAAGGATTTAATCTGAAGAAAATCAAAGTGTCAGAGTCAAGACATGAAGAAACGTCACGGAAGTTAGTCACTCATGAACCAGACAGTACATCGAGTGTCAACGTTGAAGTGGCGGAATTGATTCATAATTTTCAGTGATTTTCAGAAGATTTGCAGAAGAATGGTTGCTGCTCAAGACTAGAATTAATTCTCTATTAATTAATTAAGTCATCTAATTTAATTAAGAAAATAAATTATATCTGCGAAGAATAATTTATTTATTAATTGAATTAATTGATTAATTAATTCTGAATTAATTCTAGGAATTTTAGGAATTTTCAGAAGTTTAATTGGATTAAATTCAAGCATTAAATCAGCAAGACAATTGAAAATGAACTAGCATGACAATCAGGATTGTCATACCGATTGTCATGCTAGGCCATTGTCAATTGTCTCACCGAAAGTTACTCTAGGAGGATGATTGTCTTGCTAGTTCATTCTGATTGTCATGCTAGTTCATTCTGATTGTCTTGCTAGTTCAATCAATTGTCCTACCGAAAGTCTTGCCAGCTATAGGATTGTCATGCCAATTAAATTCTATTCAGCTGATTGATTAAATAGAAGCAGAGAAGCAGCATATCATTTTTATCTCAATCAAAATACAAGAACAAAAGTGCAGCCGCCTCTGAAACATATTATTCTTCATCTGCTTTATTCAAGATCATAATTTCTAGATTGTAATGTTAAATCTAATCCACTAGAAATCTTTATCTTGTTCTTGTGTATCAATCTAGCGGATTAAAATCCCTAGAACTTAATCTCAAATCGCGTTTAGCATTTGATTCTAAATATTGCAAAAATAGAAAAAGTTCATGTCGAATTTATTCTAGATTTGTGATAATTGATTTGAGATTAATACCTTGTAATCGATACAGTTGTTGTAACACATTTCAAGTTTAATAATATTTTTATTTAACTTGAATTTTGTTTCACATTTTTTTATTCCGCATTTTATTCGATTATTCGGTACTGTTTGTATTCAACCCCCCCTTTTACAAACACATTGGGACCTAACAGAAGGTGATTATTCCAGGGTTTGCGGGCTAGTGTAAGTTCTATTGTGTAAAGCTGTCTATATTATATGGTATTATATTTGTGTTACTTTATTTAGGCCTAGTATACTTCATTTCGAAGTTATACTAGTGGGTTTAGTTTTGGAGTTGGAATTTATTGAAAAGAGTTTTAAAAGAAAGTGAAAAATTATTTATGGAATTTGGATATCTTGTTTCTAGAACGGTAACCTTAAAAGATCTTGGATTAGTTTGTGGTCATTTATGATAAATATCTTCCGCTAGCATTCATTTATTGATTAAATAGGTTAATTATGATTGAGGTTTTATAGTTACGACCAATCCCATGACCCCGGATTTGGGGGCGTTACAGGAGATGTCGAGCATGTGGTTACTCCAGGAGCAGTTTGTAAAGCTCTCCACTTACCTGAAGGTTGTACATTCTCAACAGTGGAGGATCCTGTTTTACAGCAGCTTATGGCGAGTCTGGGCTATGAGAAAAGTTTGGGAAAGCCGGGTCAACTGAAAAGATCAAATATCAGAAAGGAATGGATCTTTTTCTTTGATTGTATCACCAAGGCATTCACCAATAAATGCTCCAACTTTGATGCTATTCCCATCATGAGTCAGCAAATCGGGTATGCCCTTATCCATCAAACTCATTTTGATTTTGCAAGTGTTGTGCTAGGTTTTATAGGGGAGAGGATGACAGAGGATAGGAATGTAGTATACTTTTCTAGATTCTGTCAGCTTATATATATTTATTATTGTCCTGATAAACCCCAACCAGCTAGTGATTTAATTTCACCCTTTAAGCTTGCAAAAAGGGCCTTTAATGATTTGTTAAATGCTGACAATAAGAAACAAGTGCTGAGACCCCTACAGATTCCTCAGTCAGTAAAACAAATCTTGGTAAATGCTGATCCACAAACTTATACACCTGTCTATCCTGATGTCCAACCCACCAACTCATCACAACCAACACAACAGCCATCAGAACATACCATCTCTCACCAACCTGAAACTCAACCACAACCTTCAGCACATCCAGTGAAGCCTTCATCTTCAAAACCCAAGAGGACATAGTCTGTGACTCAGTCTCAGTAGAAGAGAAGGATAATTATTCTGAGAGATAAGTCGGATAATGAGGAATATGTTCCAATATCAAAACCTGTTGTTGTAGAAGCTGAGAAGATCTCTTCTCAGAAAGATACTGGAACTGGGAGTTCTAGGCCCCTCAAAAGGCTTAGAAAGCTAAATTCTGATGATGAAGCTCCCAAAGTCTCTACTTCAGCAAAGAGACTTAAAAAGCAAAGAGCCAGGAGGGTTGTAAGTGAATCATCACACTCTGAAGAAATCCTGGAAGCAGCAGCTAAGGAAGGGGGTCAGGAATCTCTGATCCCAACAAAACCTATAAAAATTGAATTACTTCCCACTGCTGAATCAGCTCACAAGTCTCCTATTCAAGAACAAAAGGATATTCCAGAGCAAGTTCCCACACCTCCTGTGTCTCCTATTAATGATCCAGTACATGTTGAAGATCCAGGTACAAGTGATGAAATAGACATTCACAACTTGGTTGTGCCTGATGTTCTGTACTTGGAAGCTCCACCCACTCAAGTTACTCCACCAACAACACCAATTTTAGATGCTGATTTCAATGCAGATATTCCAACAACACCAGTTCTGAATCTAGATGATGAAGATCAGATTGTAGGTGGGCATCAAAATTTGGATGTTGATCAGAACTTAGTTGCAGATCAGAATTTAGAGGATGATGTTGAAACCTCTATAGCCTCACATACTGTTATTCTATCAGAGGATGCTGATACTGCAGGCTCTGTAAGTTCTAATGCTGACAATGCTGAAATTACTGGTGAAGCTGCTACAAATATAGATGCTGATGCAGCTGGTCCATCTGGACATGCACCTCAACAAGCTCCATGCAAAGCTGATCTAATCAAGAAGTTTGTTAGAGAGGATGCACCAGTACCTTGGAGTAAAACTCCTAGAGGAAAAAGAGTGGACTAAGGAGTGGAACAAAGTTAATTTTGTTCCTACTGCCAACATACTTGCTGAACACCTGGCCAAAGCTGATGAAATGCTGATAAATGATGATTTCAAGGCACAGTTTAGAGTTACTGCATTGAGTACCAAGCACCTTCAAGGTCGACACTCAATAACTCATGACAAGGTGAACAAAATTCAAGAATCACTGATCCAGCAAGATATGAATGTAAAATTGGAAAAGAACAGATTTTTTAAGCCAGCCTTTGACCGAATTGGGTATATTGAAAAGACTCAGGAGAAGCAACAAGATCAGATTTCTGAAATTCTAAAGAATCAAGCTTCTCAGCAAACTCAACTCAATTAGATCCAATCCTCAATGGAATTGCTTGTCTCTCTCCTTCTACCTGCTGATGCCAAAAAGGGGGAGAAAGTGATTAAGTCCAAATGCAAATCTAGTTAAGTACTGAAGGGTAAGGATTATGGAAATGATGACCAGGGAAACTCTGAAAATAGTAGAGGTCATGGTCAAGGTAAAGGTTCTTCATCAAGGACAGCTGGAACTTCTATACAGAGATCAAGCTCTGATGCTGATAGAAGAATAAGTTCTGGTAAACAAGTTCTGACAAAGCCTGATGTTCCTACACAGGGTGAAAGTCAAGAGTTTATGCAGAAACTGAAGCTCAAGGGGAATAAAACAATAGTTTACTATCAAGACCCTAAGTTACAGAAGCTGGATGAAGAAATTTCAAAGAGATTATTTCTTAAAGAAAATCCAGGAATGAGCTTTAAAAGTCTAAAGGAAGAAGAAGCCAGACTTAAAGCAAAAAATGTCAACTCCAAGTCTAAAGCTTCTATTGTTGAAAAGAAACTTCCAAAGCCTAAGGGTATTGTGATTAAGGAGAAGACAAATTCTGAGGCAACCAAAGCCAAATCACAAGTGGAGGTAGATCCAAGATCCAATGGTAAAACAAAAATTGATGAACCTATAAAGGTATACATGCCAATCATTGATAAAGAAATAATTAATGATGAAGATACTAGTCTGATTTTGAAGAAAAAGAATATTCAAACAATCTCTGACATAACTCATGTTGTTCAAGATCAGGACTTAGTAAAATCTGATATTACAGTGAAGCAAGCAACCTCTGACATAGCTCAAGTTGGCTTGATATCAGAAGATAAAGAAAAGGAACCTCTGACATTGCTCATGTTAAACCTTCAAAGATGCTACTACCAGGATTCACAAAAGCTCAACAGACTCAACCTTTAAACACTACATCAAGTGGTTTTGAAGCAAGAGTTGTTCAAGGAAAGGAAGCAAGAGATAAATCAGGATTGGGTAGTTCTGATGAAAGAAGAATACACAACACTACCAATGATCCAACTTTCTTAACTGAACCAGGAGTATGAGCAACTCCTGAAAGATTGAATCAACTTGAATCTGTACAAATGGTTTACCACTCTATTTTGAAAGAAGATATCATGTTATACTTTATGACAGATGGGAGGGTATTCCAGATCAGGAAGAATGCTATTCCATTGAAGTATTTTGAAGAACCAGAACAGGTTCTATTTCTACTTCAAGTGAAAAACAGATCAACCAGATGGTGCTGTAGGTTATTTAAAATCAAATATTCAAAGACAGAAGAGGCTTTACTCTGTAAAGTCTGATAGCCCATACTGTCCTAAGTATAGATCTCACAGTGGAGATATTGTTGAAATGAAGCCAAATACTGCTAAAATCATCACTACATTTTCTGGTATTAAGGGACTTGAATTCAATATAGAGTCTGATAAAGCCTATATCATCAAACTGGATCAGGATATAAGAAAAGATAAAATAAATGATCTCAGGGCTGCTATCTTTCAAACTGGTGAAGATACAGTTGAACTAAAAAATGCTAAAAGGAGGATGGTCAATGAACTTGAATATGCTGAGAGAACATTTTTGAAGAATTATCTCAGAACAACTCCTGCCATCAAAGAGATCAGAAATTGAAGCCAAGTCAAAGATCTACAACTGCTTTATTTCTGAAGTGTATACAGACTGAAGCTGAAATCAGACTTTATGGATGGTAAAGCTGTAAGGACTGTAAGTTGTAGTTATCTAGTCAAATTCTCATGCATTTGTACTTAATGTTTTTGACATCATCAAATATCTGCTGAACTTGTATATTATGCTAATTTACAAGTTGGGGGAGATTGTTATTATATTTGTGATGTCATGTCTAATGATGATTTGTGTTAAGTTTTCAGATCTTAACTAACAGGACAAATCAGGACTTAACTGGAAATCAGTACTTATACTAAAGTCAGAACTTAAGATATCAGAACTTAAGTTATCAGAACTTAAGTTATCAGAGGATATTTATCAGGAGATAATATCAGAACTTAAGAAGATGTTCAGATAAGGAAGACGGCGGTTTGAAGGAAAAAAGATTAAGGTAAACACAAGAAGAGATATGCATGAAGAAGAATTCTATGAAGAATAGAATACTTGGAAGAAAAGATAACTAGTTGATATATTTTTTGTAACACACCCAAATCCGGGGTCGGGGATCCGGGTTGTCACGAGTTCCATTTCCCTTAATAACACCCAATCTTAATAATTACTCAACTACTCTGTACTGTGACCCCACAATAAACACACACACCACACGTTATAGTCTCAGAGATGAACATCCAAAAATAACCACAAGTCATTTTATTCCACAATTATCTGCCCATACACCTTAAAAGGTTTTCTGAATAAATTTACATTTCTTTGCCATTATTACAATTCATAAATATACATAAATCTGGTACATCAAAAGTTGAAAGCCTAGCCTATTGGTAGTTCCTACCTCAGCTACGGCGGCATCAATGCTTCCAGAAAACTACGGAACGTCTCCTAATCGCTTGCAAATCGGGAGCTTGGTCCTGTTCATCTTTTCTATCTGTTGTTGTGTGATGAAAGAAGAAAGCAAGGGTGAGCAGCAAGCCCACCAAAATAATATGTATAATGATTAACAATATGAGCCTTCTCATAGTACTCATGAAAGTCTTGGTCAAAAGAAATGAACCAAGTTTGATATCTTAATGCGATGAAGTCGCAAAATATTCAGTATATATACATATATACTTTTCAAAATATTGGAAGTCCTCTTCCATGCATAATACACACAGAGTTCCAGTGTATAACTGTATAAAAAATATCGTTGCAAGGTGATCTCATATATCTAACCTTGTCTCAACGTTTTTCTGAAACTCTTTGTCATTCATAAGACAATTATTAACTAGATATAAGTTTAAAAGATGAAGTTACCAAATACTTCACTACACTTATATCATTTATAAAGCTACTTGAACTACCATTGTTCAAAGTATAATGAGCTTTCAACAGTTCATCACATAGATGAGACTACAAGACAAGATTTGAATAGATTAAATCTTTAAAATATTATTAAAGGAAATAAAGTTATGACATACTTCATTAAGTTCTGATATATATATATATATATATATCCACATATACATCTTCCTTTATACATTTCCTGAAAACCTCTGCCATGTAAAGTATGAACAGAATTGCAATATCCAATAAATTTGGAAAGGAAAAGAATTTTGGCATAAACCAGATATCTTGCTGATCAGGCAAAGATACCCATAAGTAACCTTTTCTACTAGTAGATGGACGAATTCCCCACTGGTCATCACCCTGGTCGTAATAGGACCTTATGCTGGACTGCCACTCAACCACTTATGCATTTGATGGACTCCCACTGAGCCACTTACACTATCATGGACGCCCACTGAGCCCATGTTACTTATGCCGACTCAATAGATGGACTTACTTCCCGAACGTTGGGTAAGTAATCAATTCATTTACCAAAACTGCAACCTTGTTGCGAATATAAAATACACCACAGAGCCGGATTCCTCAGGTTTTGAGCGAGTATTTAAATCCCCTTAAAAAGGAAGATCTTAAATATAAAAATGAGTTTTGGGATCCGCTCTAACTTTTAAAAATCATTTTGAAGACTCGAAAACACTTTAAAGAGTGTTTGCAGTAAAGCTGATTTAATGAAGTAAATCAGTCCCCAGTATATTTAGAAAATGTCTGAATATTATTATTTAAATAATATTCCCATAAAGAATAATCTTTATAAAAATAATTGAAGTAGAAGTATTAAAACTTATACTTGAAACGAGTATTAAATAACCAAAGATATACTTATACGAAAGTACTATCTTTATTTGAATAATCAAAAATAAGTTTGATTATCGACACCTTATTCTTTAATACAATAAAGAATATTAATAAGTAATAAGCGGAGTCATAATACCTCGAATTAATATTATAAATAATATTCATAAAATAAAGGAGTCATACATCCTCAAATGAATATCCAAGTAATATCTAATAATAATATAAAAGAGTCATAAGCCCTCGAATAATATTCGAAATAATATTCAATAAATAATATAAAGAGTCATAAGCCCTCGAATGAATATTCAAATAATATTCATAAAATAAAATAAAGTTATCGAATAAACCTTATTCGATTAATAGTTTTGAAAACTATGACCATATATATATATATATATATATATATATATATATATATATATATATATATATATATATATATATATATATACGGAATCTACTCGGGATCCTCGACTCCCGGTTTTAAAAAATGTTTTCACCTTTGGGTCCTTATACTAAGGGTATATGCAAATTACCGCTATTCTCTAGCATAGGTATTATCAACTGAATCAACAATTATATATGGCAAGAATACGAAACAGGCATGCATATGTATCATATAACATGCTACAATATATCGCAAGGATCTGCTATAACAAATATGCATTCAACGCAAGATCATGCATATACACAAATACATCACAACAACAGTTATAACGGGTAGAAAACTTGCCTGGTTACGAATTGCTCGGGACGAGTCTGGTAACCTATAAACAACAAGTAAGTTGGAATTAAACCAAAGTCACTTGTAAATCTATACTCTAACCAACTCAGACTCTAACACTCGTTTTGCGCTTACTGATTCTCTTAAGTCACTCGAGTACCCTCGGCTCCACCATTTTTATTAATTTAACCTTTACGAGTTTTAAGGCGATTCCTTTGCGAGTGTCTTACCAACTGCCTAACACACTTACCATAAATGTTTCATACATTAATTAACCCTTTTTGGTCTTTAACCTATGTTTCAAAGTAAGGCGAGGGGAAAAGTTTCGTTCGCGAAATGCCGTTACTTGAAACGGTCGTTTCTCCTAAACCGTGCATCGGAATCGAACGAACTACATATCAAAACGAAGCTCGTAACACGAGCTATCTAGACATGGCAATGATCATAATCTAGCAGGGGGTTCTCGGATCCTAATGTTATGCACAAAAACAGTCTAAAGAAAATCGGACGTTACGACGGCTATGTTTACGCGATTTCCCAATTTAAAACCATTCAAAACCAACCCAATTCAACCTCAAATCAAACATACAACCAACATCCATCCTTATCACATCATATCGGCCCCAACAAATTCAATTTTAACCTTCATACTTATGCCTAAGCTTGAATTTAACTATACTACAATCTTTTAACCAAAACAACAACATTTACCATTCCATTTCAATACCATTTTAATCCCAAACTCTAAATCACAAACATTAAGCTACAATATCACCCTACTAATCAAAATCATCTTATAATACATAGGAATCTAGGGTTTGGAGATGATATACCTTCCTTGAAGTGGTGGGAGGAGCTAGGAAGCCTTAAGAAGCTTTGAGAAGTCTTAGGAATGCTTGGATCTTCAACGAAATCAAGAAAAATTTCAAGTTAAAAACTTGAAAACACTATTCATTGTCTTCTTCTTTGATTAAATGAAGAAGATTGAGAAGGAATTGATGGCTTAAACTAATGATATAGCCCTAACTAAGCATAAAGATGATTAGGGAATTAACTCACCAATTTAGGAGGCTTGGATCTTTGATTTTGAATTTCTCTCCATTTACAATAGTAAAAAGCCGAGAGCTATGAAGAACAATGCCTTGGTTTCTTTTTGATTTTGATGAAGAATGAATTTGCTTGGCTTGGTTGATTTGTTTTTGTGTTTGATTTAGTTAATTACCTAGTTGCCCTTGATTTTGTGTGGTTAAAAAGCCACCACATCTCCTTCCTTCCCATGTCATGCTTGTGTCATCCTCATGATGTCATCCTCCCCTCCTTGTCCTCTTCTCATTGGTTGGGTGACATCATCCTCTCTAATCCCTTTGATTAACTTCCTAATTGTTTGCCTAATGACCGCTGATCTGTTATACGGTTCGCTTAACTTTCGTTCTCGTTTATCGTTTGAAGGATCATACCCGGGATCTTATTACTTAGGTTCCCTTAACCTTTCTCAGTACATTATATTCCTTTTTATGATCCTCTATTATAATCCTTTAATTTAAATCCTTCGTATCCTGTTACCTTATATTCAATTCTTTCCGTATCTAGTGGATTTCCGAGAAAAATCAAAGTGTTTGAATTTGGATTCTGACGATCTTTACATACACTTATATCCCATATAAAGTACTAATAAAATCTCAGAATATCCATATCAGAACCCCTACATAGTGCGGCATGAAAAGTTTTCTCATTCAGCAAAAACACTATTCATAAGGGTTTCAAAATTTCAAAAAAATTGGGGTTATTACAGTCTCCCCTCCTTAAAAGGATTCCGTCCCGGAATCAGATAGAAAATGAATAGGGATACTCTCTTAGCATTACACTTTCTAATTCTCAAAGAAATTCTCCCACATTGTGGTTCTTCCATCAAACTCTGAATAGTTTGATAATCCTTCTCCTAAGCACTTGTTCCTTTTTCAATCTATAACCTTTCCTGGTTACTCCATATAGGTTACGTCGGGTTGCATGTTTATGTGCTCATATGCCCCTATTTGTCTGGCATCCGAATTACACTTCCTTAAGATTGATACGCGAAACACGTTATGACTTGCTACAGGTTCGGGGGTAAGGCTAGCTCGTAAGCTAACTTTCCAATCCGTCTTAATATCTCAAAGGTCCAATGTATCTTGGACTTAGTTTTCCTTTCTTTCCGAATCTCATTAACCCCTTCCAAGGGAATGCCTATAACAACACTAGGTCCCCTACTTCCCATTCCTTGTCCTTTCATGTCAAATCAGCATACCTCTTATGTCCATCTTGGGTTACTACCAGCCGTCCTCTGATTAGATCTATCATATCCTTGGTCCTTTGGACCACTGCTGGTCCGAGCATCTTGCGCTCTACAACTTCATCCTAACCTAAGGGAGATCGACATTGTCTTCCCTCAAGGATCTCATAAGGCGATATCTTGATAATGACATATGATCTATTGTCGTAAGATAACTCAATCCGCATTAAGTGATCATTCCAAATTCTTTCAAGTCTATTGCATGGAATTTTATCACAGCTTCTAGCACTATAGCTTTGGCGTCTCAATACCCATTCTTTTCCAGTTCGTAATCGCTACTACCTTCCGTTCCTAATATTATACTGGTTACACCTTTGCTCGTTAGCATTCTATAACCTTTTAATACACGCGTCAACCTTAGTATCACGAATGTGTTTCCATTCCGAATACTACCACAACTTTATTACTCCTTTTTCAGCTATTTCCATTACCCAAAGTTTGATCAATCATATAGAAGTAAATGAATTTGTTGAGAGATCACTATGATCATGAACACTTGTTATATCGCATAGTTAGTACAGAAGGTGGCCAGCCTTTAGTACTTGACAAGCAATTAAACAATAGCTGGTATCCTACTCGGCTTCTATCACACAGATAGATAGTCATTCGGCAATACCTCCCCTTCTGGAAGGGTTGTTCTTCTCAGCTTATATGAAATGAAAATGAGAGAAAAGAACGAACTGAAGAGAATTGTATATTCGTAAAAATTTTATTGCCATAAAATATCTGGCTTGGAATCTACCTCTGAACTATAAAGGTTTGTCATAGGAGAACAAAACATATATGTTTATATCAACATCAAGTGTTATAACATCATATTTCACATGCCTAAATATTTTTGCTATTCCGTCCATCATTCTATGGACCCATGCTCTTCCTCGAGCTTATACACAATCACCTTTGAAACTCCCTTGATATCGAAAATCGAATCTGGGATCTCATTCTAGACATCATCGTTACTAGAATTCTATGCTTGCACCGCAACCTTCCTCATATAGTAATACGACTCTCTATTGATAAGAAAGAATAAATATTCACTAGGTAGATACTCTACTTAATTAGTCTATCAATGATAACTTATACACTACCACGACCCGATTAGTGGTACTCAATCTCAACAACCATTCAAATACAACTCTCACGGTTGTAATCAGCTCACCACTCGCAGAATCATTGTTGCCTTACTATGGTCCACCACTGACCCACTGTAGTCATTCATTTTCCCTGAAGTCTTAATAGCTAACCATACAGAGTCCATACATCTCGTATCAAATCCTTCTAAGGAGGTAACATAATCACCATTCATGATTCATGAAGAACACTCCTGATCCTGACATACATACATGACATGAAGCAGATAAAATTGCAGAAGAGTTTCAATCAAGGCAACGATAGCAGGTTAATACCATTCTTAATCATATACCTTCAATAGAAGACTTAACTCAAAGGTTCGTCTAGTCCTTTTTGAAACATGGTCCTGGATTATCTCAAGATAGGACCTTCTAAGATAGATAGCCCGTTCATGGCGATTACACGAATTAAACCTTTACCAACTACTATTACGGTTGGGTATTGCACAGTCATTAGAAGGAATGTCAATCTTCTGAACCGTAATACAACCTTCCCGGCTTCAACCATCATCACTGTATTCCTTTGACACACGCGCCTATAATTATCCTCTTACCTTTAAAGTGTCGGCCACCTCTTTGGCCTTTCCTGATAGTAAAATTTCCTTACAGTCAATGTCATTTTAACCACCTCCAAATAAATTTTCTACCTTATTTCAATCACAGCTTATGTGAAATGCTTTTCTTTAATATCTGATGAGTAAATAAAATAAAAAAAAATATCACCATTTTTCCATAAGTTATTGCCTCAATCTTTAGAGGTTAATCACTGTCACGACTGACTCTCAATCATACTTAGAACATCTTTTATCTTAGGTCCTAATTGCCCCGAACAATTTCGACCTTTACTGGTTCGATTCATACTTTCTCGTGGTTTAACACGTGCCTCACTTGGCAACATTATAATTACGTCATATTTCCTTTATCAACATTTCTATTCTTGAGAATTTTGAATATTACCTTTCTCCTTGTAAAACCTCTAAGGTTATCCTTCAATCGTTCCTCCTGTATTCCCTAGATACAGGGCATATCACAATACCATTTACTAATACTAGAACCATTGTCTATATTATTCTGAAAAATTTCTCCACTGATTCTTAAAGGTTGTTGTTACCTTAACCCTTTCCCAATCATACTGTCAAAACTCATACTGTCCCTATTAAGGGTGACATGCCAACCTTTATGCAGTCCCCTAGGATTCATTTTAAGTTACCAATGTTCTATCCTTAATTCCACCTTTAAAAGGTACCTGCATCCTTCCATGGATAAATCAAGTCATATATCCTTGATAGATTATCTTATTCATCATTCCCACCTCGATAGTCTATACCTAACTTCATAATAGCATCCTTATTCAAATTGAGGTCAATCCATATGGCCTCCAAAAGATAACAATGGTCATCCGCTTTTCTTTCCTGATTTGGTAATGATAACATGGATGTTCTGGAAGATATTGGTCATGTTCAACGTGAACTTCTTCTTAATAATTCCTTATTTACTTTTGTTGTTTATCTCAACAGTCATCTCAATATTGGGATACCTCTCATACCTGGCGTCTCCCTTTCTGAGTATCGAGCCACCGGTCTTACATTTCACATTATTGAAGGTCACTTCCTTCATCCAATTTTCCTACTTTCTTACTTTCGTGTCTCCTTAGTCTATCCGCGTCTTATTATTTATCCTTTGAACTATCTAAAGGTTTCCTTGAATCCTCCCAACTTAAAGGGGATAAAATGTACATAACTCGTATTCCTTCAACCATCAACTTTAACTCATGGTGAATCACCCTCATACCAATGATTACATACTTTCCTATTTCTATTGCTACGAGTCTTTAGGGTTTCCTCATACCCAACTCCCTTATCATACCTCAAACTCTATTGCCCTTCTATTCCTTTCCACTTCAGTTTCTTTTTATTTTCCTTTCTCTTATCATTATTTCATGAACCAGCACAACACAAGCATTGATTTCAAACATCCCGTCATTCTGGATTCGTGTCCTTAGAACGAATCTTGACAACTTTTACAACTTAGATTCATAATTCATCATACTCGTCTGCCTTTGTTCTGGCTCTAAAGCTTTTACTCTATCTCTATAACCTTGGGGAGTACTTTCCTGAAAACAATTGACTGAACTTAAATCAATTTATTATAATCTCTTGCTCTGTGCCTTCCTTGGTCTTTCACCAGCGGGTGGTCTCTCTCTTAGGAGGGTAAGTGATAAAAACAGTCTTTTGTGATTCGTCAATCATTTAGAATCTCAAATGATTCCTATATTTCCTTTAGCCAGGCTCTTGCCTCGACTGGGTCAGCTTGTTCCTTGGAACTCTGAGAGCTTAGCGACTTAGAGGTCCTGAAAGAATTTCACACCGCATTGTTTCCTCAGGGTGGTGGTTGGGGATAATAGTCTAAGTTCTGTTTAGACAGGTCCATGAATTTCCATATAGGAGTACCGTCTCGGGTCTCCTTATCTTGCTCGACTTCTATTTTCTCAGTATGAAATGTTTCATCCTTCTCCCATACTTGGGGTTATCTTATACGTAAAAATCCTCATTTTCCACTTCATTATGTTATGGGTTCCTTCTATCTTGATGGCGTCCTCCCTGACTATCACATTCAGGGTTTGCTCTAAATCTTATTCCTCAAACTAGCTTTCATCTAAGATTTCATCTTTAAGTTCTTGAACGTTTGGAACTCAAATTCTGTAGGAATACCTCATTATTCCCTTATCATTTTTCTCGGTATTAATCTTTTATCTATTTGTTGGCTCTCTGCCTT
This sequence comes from Apium graveolens, assembly GCF_009905375.1. Classification (NCBI taxonomy): domain Eukaryota; kingdom Viridiplantae; phylum Streptophyta; class Magnoliopsida; order Apiales; family Apiaceae; genus Apium; species Apium graveolens. The sequence goes on along the minus strand of NC_133651.1, from coordinate 115,077,515 downwards.
CATTCATCACTTTTTCTGGCCCAATATGTTCTTTTCCAATAATTCGGTCTGTATTGCAATCTCAAACAGCTTTTCGGTACCGGCTCCGGTTACCTTCACTTCTATTTCCATTTTCTCAAAATCTCTTATAAACTTTCCCAAAGACATTATTATCTTGAGTCTCTCCGCTTTACTAAGGGCATCAGCCACCACATTGGCTTTCCCCGAATGATAAAGAATCTCCCAATTATAATTCTTGATTAGCTCTAACCGCCTTTTCTGGCGTATGTTGAGCTCTTTCTGCGTGAAAATGCACTAGAGCACTTATGGCTTGTGTAAATCTCGCACTTCTCTCCATACAAGTAGTGCCTCCTATATTTAGGGCAAAACTATTACCACGAGCCCAAGCTCATGGGTGGGGATATCGAATTTTATATTCCCTTAATTATCTTGACGCGTACGCGATTACCTTGCTGTGTTGTATAAGAAGCACCCTAATTCCTTATGCGAAGAGTCACTACAATTCACAAAATCTCCTTTTTCATCCGGCAACGCCAACATATGGGTCGCCACCAACCTTTGCTTTAGTTGTTAAAATCTTTTCTCGTATTTATCTGTCCATTCAAACTTCTTAGTCTTACGAGTAAGCCGCTTCAAAGGGGCTACTATCTTTACAAATTTGAACGAACCTCCGGTAGTGACCGGCCAATCCTACCTCTGGTAGTCGACCTAACCATGGTCATCAATTCATCAGTGGTCCTTTATTCATTCTTGTCAGGATCCTCCATGGGATCCTTCTCAGCAATAATCCCTTCTAGGACAACATCCTTAACCGCTACATCCTCAATATGAACATCATCCGGTCTCGTGTTAGGACGCTCTATCGAATCCACAATCTGATCTCCAATAATTAATAAAACATCATCGCATTGTTCCTCCTCAACCTTAGGGTTTGGAGTCCCGCTACCATCTACGATAACGAACTACGCTTCTATCACGGTATTTATAAGGGTTCCCATAAGGGTTTTAACTGTCAGTACTACGTTAGGTAGCCCGACTATGAACTTGGCAAGAGTTCTTATTTATCTTAGTGAACTTATTATCTTAACGCCACATCATCTCTGAGGTTTATAACGCTTAGCTCTGATACCACTTCTGTAATACCCCCAAATCCGGGGTCGGGGATCCGGGTTGTCACGAGTTCCATTTCCCTTAATAACACCCAATCTTAATAATTACTCAACTACTCTGTACTGTGACCCCACAATAAACACACACACCACACATTATAGTCTCAGAGATGAACATCCAAAAATAACCACAAGTCATTTTATTCCACAATTATCTGCCCATACACCTTAAAAGGTTTTCTGAATAAATTTACATTTCTTTGCCATTATTACAATTCATAAATATACATAAATCTGGTACATCAAAAGTTGAAATCCTAGCCTATTGGTAGTTCCTACCTCAGCTACGGCGGCATCAATGCTTCTAGAAAACTACGGAACGTCTCCTAATCGCTTGCGAATCGGGAGCTTGGTCCTGTTCATCTTTTCTATCTGTTGTTGTGTGATGAAAGAAGAAAGCAAGGCTGAGCAGCAAGCCCACCAAAATAATATGTATAATGATTAACAATATGAGCCTTCTCATAGTACTCATGAAAGTCTTGGTCAAAAGAAATGAACCAAGTTTGATATCTTAATGCGATGAAGTCGCAAAATATTCAGTATATATACATATATACTTTTCAAAATATTGGAAGTCCTCTTCCATGCATAATACACACAGAGTTCCAGTGTATAATTGTATAAAAAATATCGTTGCAAGGTGATCTCATATATCTAACCTTGTCTCAACGTTTTTCTGAAAATCTTTGTCATTCATAAGACAATTATTAACTAGATATAAGTTTAAAAGATGAAGTTACCAAATACTTCACTACACTTATATCATTTATAAAGCTACTTGAACTACCATTGTTCAAAGTATAATGAGCTTTCAACAGTTCATCACATAGATGAGACTACAAGACAAGATTTGAATAGATTAAATCTTTAAAATATTATTAAAGGAAATGAAGTTATGACATACTTCATTAAGTTCTGATATATATATATATATATATATCCACATATACATCTTCCTTTATACATTTCCTGAAAACCTCTGCCATGTAAAGTATGAACAGAATTGCAATATCAAAAAAATTTGGAAAGGAAAAGAATTTTGGCATAAACCAGATATCTTGCTGATCAGGCAAAGATACCCATAAGTAACCTTTTCTACTAGTAGATGGACGAATTCCCCACTGGTCATCACCCTGGTCGTAATAGGACCTTATGCTGGACTGCCACTCAGCCACTTATGCATTTGATGGACTCCCACTGAGCCACTTAAACTATCATGGACGCCCATTGAGCCCATGTTGCTTATGCCGACTCAATAGATGGACTTACTTCCCGAACGTTGAATAAGTAATCAATTCATTTACCAAAACTACAACCTTGTTGCGAATATAAAATACACCACAGAGCCGGATCCCTCAGGTTTTGAGCGAGTATTTAAATCCCCTTAAAAAGGAAGATCTTAAATATAAAAATGAGTTTTGGGATCCGCTCTAACTTTTAAAAATCATTTTGAAGACTCGAAAACACTTTAAAGAGTGTTTGGAGTAAAGCTGATTTAATGAAGTAAATCAGTCCCCAGTATATTTAGAAAATGTCTGAATATTATTATTTAAATAATATTCCCATAAAGAATAATCTTTATAAAAATAATTGAAGTAGAAGTATTAAAACTTATACTTGAAACGAGTATTAAATAACCAAAGATATACTTATACGAAAGTACTATCTTTATTTGAATAATCAAAAATAAGTTTGATTATCGACACCTTATTCTTTAATACAATAAAGAATATTAATAAGTAATAAGCGGAGTCATAATACCTCGAATGAATATTATAAATAGTATTCATAAAATAAAGGAGTCATACATCCTCAAATGAATATCCAAGTAATATCCAATAATAATATAAAAGAGTCATAAGCCCTCGAATAATATTCGAAATAATATTCAATAAATAATATAAAGAGTCATAAGCCCTCGAATGAATATTCAAATAATATTCATAAAATAAAATAAAGTTATCGAATAAACCTTATTCGATTAATAGTTTTGAAAACTATGACCATATATATATATATATATATATATATATATATATATATATATATATATACGGAATCTACTCGGGATCCTCGACTCCCGGTTTTAAAAAATGTTTTCACCTTTGGGTCCCTATACTAAGGGTATATGCAAATTACCGCTATTCTCTAGCATAGGTATTATCAACTGAATCAACAATTATATATGGCAAGAATACGAAACAGGCATGCATATGTACCATATAACATCCTACAATATTTCGCAAGGATCTGCTATAACAAATATGCATTTAACGCAAGATCATGCATATATACAAATACATCACAACAGTTATAACGGGTAGAAAACTTGCCTGAGCGATTAGGGGTTACGAATGGCTCGGGACGAGTCTGGTAACCTATAAACAACAAGTAAGTTGGAATTAAACCAAAGTCACTTGTAAATCTATACTCTAACCAACTCAGACTCTAACGCTCATTTTGCGCTTACTGATTCTCTTAAGTCACTCGAGTACCCTCGGCTCCACCATTTTTAATAATTTAACCTTTACGAGTTTTAAGGCGATTCCTTCGCGACTGTCTTACCAACTGCCTAACACACTTACCATAAATGTTTCATACATTAATTAACCATTTTTGGTCTTTAACCTATGTTTCAAAGTAAGGCGAGGGGAAAAGTTTTGTTCGCGAAATGCCGTTACTTGAAACGGTCGTTTCTCCTAAACCGTGCATCGGAATCGAACGAACTACATATCAAAACGAAGCTTGTAACACGAGCTATCTAGACATAGCAATGGTCATAATCTAGCAGGGGTTTCTCGGGTCCTAATGTTATGCACAAAAACAGTCTAAAGAAAATCGGACGTTACGACGGCTATGTTTACGCGATTTCCCAATTTAAAACCATTCAAAACCAACCCAATTCAACCTCAAATCAAACATACAACCAACATCCATCCTTATCACATCATATCAGCCCCAAACAATTCAATTTTAACCTTCATACTTATGCCTAAGCTTGAATTTAACTATACTACAATCTTTTAACCAAAACAACAACATTTACCATTCCATTTCAATACCATTTCAATCCCAAACTCCAAATCACAAACATTAAGCTACAATATCACCCTACTAAACAAAATCATCTTATAATACATAGGAATCTAGGGTTTGGAGATGATATACCTTCCTTGAAGTGGTGGGAGGAGCTAGGAAGCCTTAAGAAGCTTTGAGAAGTCTTAGGAATGCTTGGATCTTCAAGGAAATCAAGAAAAATTTCAAGTTAAAAACTTGAAAACACTATTCATTGTCTTCTTCTTTGATTAAATGAAGAAGATTGAGAAGGAATTGATGGCTTAAACTCATGATATAGCCCTAACTAAGCATAAAGATGATTAGGGAATTAACTCACCAATTTAGGAGGCTTGGATCTTTGATTTTGAATTTCTCTCCCTTTGCAATAGTAAAAAGCCGAGAGCTATGAAGAACAATGCCTTGGTTTCTTTTTGATTTTGATGAAGAATGAATTTGCTTGGCTTGGTTGATTTGTTTTTGTGTTTGATTTAGTTAATTACCTAGTTGCCCTTGATTTTGTGTGGTTAAAAAGCCACCACATCTCCTTCCTTCCCATGTCATGCTTGTGTCATCCTCATGATGTCATCCTCCCCTCCTTGTCCTCTTCTCATTGGTTGGGTGACATCATCCTCTCTAATCCCTTTGATTAACTTCCTAATTGTTTGCCTAATGACCGCTGATCTGTTATACGGTTCGCTTAACTTTCGTTCTCGTTTATCGTTTGAAGGATCATACCCGGGATCTTATTACTTAGGTTCCCTTAACCTTTCTCAATACATTATATTCCTTTTTATGATCCTCTATTATAATCCTTTAATTTAAATCCTTCGTATCCTGTTACCTTATATTCAATTCTTTCCGTATCTAGTGGATTTCCGAGAAAAATCAAAGTGTTTGAATTTGGATTCTGACGATCTTTACATACACTTATATCCCATATAAAGTACTAATAAAATCTCAGAATATCCATATCAGAACCCCTACATAGTGTGGCATGAAAAGTTTTCTCATTCAGCAAAAACACTATTCATAAGGGTTTCAAAATTTCAAAAAAATTGGGGTTATTACATTTTTGGATGCAGACTTATGTTCGATATTAATTAGAAGATTATCTTGTAACTGTGTGTCTATATAAACACAACATAGGGTTTATACTATATGTGTTATCTTAATTCGAGAATATTATTCATTGTAACCCTAACAGCTCTCGTGATATTTGTTCATCACTGAGAGAGAACAGTTCTTTGTAACAGAGTTTATTGTGTTGAATAAAATCTGTGTTCAGTTACTTGAGTTCTTATATTCGATTTGATTGTAGTAAACACTGTATTCAACCCCCTTCTACAGTGTGTGTGACCTAACAGATGTGTACTAGCACAAACTCGTTTCTTCTTACTCTCTCCATCTTCTCTCTTGGTGGCTAGGGTTTTAGTAAAAGTCTTGCTTACAAAATCAGCCACACAAGAGATATTATATAGAGAGTAGAAAAACGAATTATAACTCTTAACTAATTAGGAGTTATTATAAATTCGAAATTTCTATTTTATATTATAATTATGTCTCACTTAATTATTTAACAAATAAATTTCATAATTAATAGTAGTAAATTCGAATATCAATAATTATCTAATTAATTAAGTCAAACTTAATTAATATTATAAATAATTCAAATTACTTTAATTTAATTTAAATCCAATTTAAATTAAATAATCCTTCAAGCATTCTTTCTGTGTGACCCTATAGGTTATTATTACATTGGCAACGAATTTTAAATCTAATTTAAAATCGTAAACAATGAGTGACATCTAGTAATACATCATTGCTACCCAAGTAATAATAATTGCATCGGTGATCGATCAAACCTTTCGTGAATAATGTATATTGTAATATAATCCCTTTAACCACATATTATAGATTAAACTAGTGGCATGTAATGTGTCATCCTCATCATAGTTTAATTTAAGTTTCCTTGATCAATGAGTAGACTATCATATCAAATCAACATTTGAGCGTGGCCACGTATTTCATAGTCTAGCTCACACAAGAGGCCAATAATATCACTCCTAAAATAGGATGGTTAAATTCCATCTAGATCATTCATATTTCTCATACGATTCATAATACAACCAATGTCCACTTTTATTATTACCCAGTCAAGGATAAATTCTAATGGAATCATTGTATATTAATTCTCGTATAGAAATATAATGACTTCAGGTGTAAGGACCATTGCATCATTATCACTGTGAGAATTACTTATGACACAACAGACATGTAGAATCTCACATTGGGTCTGTCCAGCACCATGTACATATACATCTTCCTGTATTTTTAACTTTAGTATCACTATACCTATGATCAATGAGATGTGATCATCAGTCAACAAACACACCAGTCTTAATGCACCTTAATAATAATACTCGACTAGGGACCTTTAGGAATATTGATACTATTCTCATAATCTAATTTCTAAGTCACGTACTTAGAGATATATAATTCATATCATATTCCAAGGATATTTATTAATCTAACATTTATATCACAATAAATTAAGAATTAATAAATTATAAAGGAATAATCGATAGAACATAAACATTAATTATCCAAATCTCTTAAACTAAAACATCATAGTGTTGTCTCTAGGGCACAAACACTAACACTAAGAATCAATTATTTTTCTGGAATATTTTATAACTCGACTGATAATTGATTTATCCTCATCCGTCGAATTATCTCAATCTTAGCTGTCGGAATTCTAGACATTATCCATAGACTATATTTACAGTTTATAAATATAGCACGACGGATAATTGAAAGAATTTTTACAGTTTAGTTATTTTCAAACGGCTATTTTGGGCAATTTTAATTGGTTACTTTATTTCACTTTATTATTTTTGACAGTTTATTTCTGAGATAGTATAAAAGCAAAATTCATTTTTATTCTACTCTTTTATCATTCTCAATTCAATTGCTCTAACTTCCTTTCTTCTCAAAGCAAATATTCTCTCTGCAAATTTCTCATTCTCTAACAATGGCACCAGTCGTCAAAATCATGTCTCAAAGTGGATATATCTACGAAAAGAACAATTTCACAGCTCTTGTAAACAAGGAGATTCAACAGTCTGGAGAGTTTCACAAAATGATGGACTTTGTCAAAGGCTGTAAACTCAACTATGCGATGCTGGAATCTCCCACAATCTACTGTGAGGTTGTAGAGAAGATATGGACAACAGCAGTGTACAACTCTACTGAAAAGACCATAACTTTCACTCTCAAAGGTAAGCAATTTTGCATTAAAAGTGACATTGTTAAAGCATGCTTTAGAATTCCAGATAATACTGCTACTGTTCCACACACAGACACTGATATAGTTAACATGCTAAATTCCATGGGCTATGCACTTACTACCTCTAAGTTAAGTGAAATTAGGAGGTTAGGTCTTAGAAATGAATGGAGTTTTTTGTGTGATGTGGTAACTAAGGTATTTTCAGGTAAGATTAGTAACTTTGATTTTGTTAACATTTCCATGCTTAACATGCTAGTTACTGATAAGTACTTTAATTTTAGTGACTTGGTCTTGTTTGAGTTAGGTTATAAGTTAGGTGAGCTTAATAAGAGAGTAAAAATGTCTATTATGCTAGATTCTTTATGATGCTTGCTAACCATCTTATTGAGAACATAACAATTGAGAACCCAACCAACAAGCTAAATTGTTGGGTTCAAGAAAGGAGGATTATTGCAGATCTTAATAGAGCTAATCACCACAAAGAGGTGCCCCTCTTCTATTTTCCAGTCATGGAGGGTCCTCAGGTATGTGAGGTAAGCTCTACTATCTCTACTCTTCCAACCTCATAAATTTCTTTGCCTTATAGTATAGCTATGGCATATGTGTCAATGACCCAATAGATGCCTACCCAAGCTACCAAACCAACAATCTCAAAATCCAAATCTAAGAAAGCCCCCTCTGGTTTCTTTTAAAAGAAACCAATTGCCAAATCTACTAAACATAAAGAGGGGAGTGTGAAGGTGAGTAAGCGAGGTGAGGGACAGGGTGAAAATCAAAGAAACCCTAAGGATAAGGCTGGTGAGATGAGTTTACCCAAGCCTAGCCATACCATAGTTTCCCAACAAACCGTGGTTGTTAATAAGAAAACAAGCTCAACTCTAGTTCCATCCTCCCAAAAGGATGTTACTATTGAAACAAGCTCCCAAACAGGAGCACATCCCAAGAGGGGTAGGGACACAAGTTCACCACAAACTTATACTAGAAAGAAAATATCAAAAACCCTTGGGGATGCATAGGGAACATACACAGTGCAAACTGGAGCTAAAGACCTAGTCACTGCACCTTCTCAAAGTCAGATTGATGTGACTCCAATAAATGTGGAGTCATAGCCAAAATCTTTAACAATTGAAGCACCTGAAACACCAAATTCACCCACACACTCACTAGATGTTGACATGATCAATACATCACTTCCAAATTATCCATCTTTAACTCTTGTGGAGAAACCAAAAATCTAAGCAAGTGAGCATCATCTTTTAGATGATTTGTTGGCTCACTTGCCATTTCTTTCTAAGTCTGTTGAGACATCTGTACCTAAATTTTCATCAATCTGCACAGAGTCTACAATAGTCTCCACCCCAAACTTATTCATTTCTTCTATCCCGATGGATATTCATCATCTGTCGAGTAGTGATTGTATCCCGACGGATGATAAGCCTAACAGCAGTCATCCGTCGGATAGCCATAGTACTGTCCCAATGGATATTCATCATCCGTCGGGTGTCTCTGCACAACTTCAAATTTCTTCAATTCTCACAAGTGCAGAAGACTTAGTGGTAGTGTAATCACTCTTAGGACTGAGGGAAGGGAGTGAACTGGGTGAGAGACTGGGTTGTTCCCAGGCAAAAGGAGAGAATATGAGTGAACAAATACAGTCCATTTCTTCAGGACTGGAAAAAGTGAGTGAGGGGAGTCCCACCTTAGATGGTGAAGGTGAGGGTGTGAGGGTGGGAAGCTAAGGGGAGCCCTTGATGTAAAAAGAGAGAGATATTGAGAGAAATGCAGGTACTGGAGAGATAAGGATGGACACCATTGCTAGTGAGTCAATGAATGTCAGTGATGCAGAAAGGAAAAGACTATTTCAGCAAGAATATCATGTTGTCGTAGATTCTATTTCCCTAGATGCTGAGACATTTACTCATCCTGTTACAGCTTATCAAACATTAGTTGTACAGGGAAATTAGGAGGCTGAAAGAATTTTTAATCTGGTGCACACTACTCAATCTCTTCAAAGAGCAAAGGATGCAATCACTGCTATGCATTCAGCTACTGGTAGTGATTTTGAACTGGCTGAAGACTCATATGGGGATGCTGGTGGGGATGATGAGGAAGACAGCATGAGATATATGGAATATTTAAAACTCATGAACTGGAGATGGAGCGAAGAAGTAAGAGAAAAGGATCAAAGTCAAGACCAACTACACTTAAAGTTGAAGAGAAGCCAAAGGAGAAATCTAGGAGTAAAAATCACTCCAAAGGAAAAGCTATAATTACAAAGTCTGATACCGAGTCATCAAATTGTGATGATGACTCAAATACTGATAGTGATCATGACAACAATGAAGACATGGAACAAATGGTTGCTCTATTGGTTAAAAACTTAAAGAAGTTGGTTTACAAGAAATTCAAGAAAGGGAAAAGGTTTTCCAGGAAGGGTTCCAGTTCCTCAAACTCTGATAAGAGAAATGAAAGAAGAAATACTGATTGGAAGAAATCAAAGTCTGGAAGATTTGACAAATCAAATGAAAGATGCTATAACTGTGATGAAATTGGACACTTTGCAACTGACTAGAGAAAACCAAAAGCAAAGAAGAAACAAGCCTTGATCACAAAGAAGAAAAACTGAAATGATTCATCAGATTCAGATGATGGTGTTAACTATGCTCTCATGGCAAATGCTGATACTGAGGCTGACACTTTAAAGGTGCCTCAAACCACACTTAGTTTTGATGCTGGTGATATCTATTAATTAAGATTATTTCTTAAATCTCTGCATGTGAGTTATATGGATCAAACTTTAGAGAATAACAGAATCAAGAGTGAAAACTCTGAGTTAAAGAAAAGGAATGATCACCTAGAAATTAAGTTGTTGTCCATGCTAGAAATTCAAAAAGAAAGAGATAATGTTATTTATATTAAACAAAAACTGTTAGAAAAACATGCTTATCTAGGCTAGGAGTTAGCGGAAGAAAGAGAAGTTATTAAGCTTTGGACTAACTCAGGAAAAACAACTCATGACCTTTTAGAGAATGGATGTTGGGGATCAGGATTAGGATATGCAAATAGATCTAATTCTGATAAGAAAATTGGAAAAGAAACTGAGAAAACTAAACCAGTAAATACTGATACTAAGTTTAAACTGAACAAGGTTTAGTTGAAGCCCATTAAGTTTAATTCAAGTGTTGATGCTGTTAAGTCAGTTCATGAGGTAGGTTCAACCTCAGCACCTAAATCAAACTTAAATACTGATAAGAGTGAACAGGTTCACACAAGATCAGTAAATATTGGTTTAATGACTTAGACGCAGCTTAACCAAAAGCTAAAGGAAGTACACATGAAAGATAAGGAGAAAAAGCCTAGGAAAAATAGAAATGGTAAAGTAGGTGTTAACAAGAATGGTAATTATGTAGTTGCTCCCAATGCACCTAGAAAGACATGCTTGAACTGTGGTAGTACTAATCATCTTGCTAATTCTTGCAGGAAGAATAAAGAGATAAATAATGTTCCTCCTAAATCAGAGTTTAGGAATAGAATAGTTAGATATAAACCACATAATCCGTGTTTTCATTGTGATGGTGTGTGGCATTCTATTTATACATGTAAAGAGTATCACAGTTTATATTATGATTATAATGAACGGAATCCCTCTTTAAATAGAGCAAAATATGTTTCTGTATGTGTAAATACTGAAAGTAAGAATGTTAATATAAACTCTAATATGAAGTCTTCTGCTGCATATGTTAAAGAACTTAAAAAGGCCAAATGACCCAAGCAAGTCTGGGTACTTAAAAACACTAACTGATTTTAAATACCTGAAAGGATATCTTCAATATATTATCTAATTTGGTATTTGTACAATTAAACAAAAAATTTTAATACACATAGATCCTCTCCATTAGGATATGATTTTAATTGATCCAAATCAAGTCAAAATAGTCAAACTAGCAAAATTATTTTCAAGTATATTCATATAAAAAAGATTTTGCATTATTTTAAAATATCAAAATTATATCATTATGGAATATATCTCTAATGAAATATTATCAAAGAATAAATATCAAGACATGATATTTCTTAGATCTCAGTTGCAACATCAATAAGGCAACAAGCTCGAAAAAGGGATATATCAGAAATATTCCTTAGAAGACTCGTGCTATATCAAAAATATTTTACTCTTCGCTCCAAAATATATTTTATATCCATCAAAAGAGTTTTTATCCAAAGTTCATTACTATTCATGATTGAAATATTAATATCCATTTTTATAACCCATTCCATGTATACGTGAAGTAATTTTCTCTCGCTTCTGAAAATCAGCATTTCTCGGAAAAAATTATTCAAAAATACTCTAAGATATTTCCTACCATCCAAATATATTTTAAGTATTTATTCAAGTCAAAACTTTGGTCAAAAGATCCATATATTTAAATTCAAGACCAATGGTATTTTTACTCGGAAGAAAAGGTTGACAGAACAGTCTATATTTTAAATAAAATACTTCCAATCACTAGAATGACTTTAAATTTGGTATGGATTATTTAAATGGTATTTTATATGCATGGTAAAAATTTCGTAACATTTTGGTAATTTTTGACCGGCACAAATTTCGAGGTAGTTGGTCCCACAGTTGCAGAACATCATTTTATAATATTTAGGTAATTATCATATTTTTTATGGTATTTATTTAAGAGTTTTTAGGGTGGTCATATTTAATGGTGCTTAATTCTTAATTAAAATGATTAAAAGAAAAGTAATATATATATTTAGTCAAATATATCAGCTGAGTTTTGAATCCCATAAAGTTTTTTGTCTTATATGGCTAGCAAAGAAACACAACCTACTTGCCATGTCATCAATCCATGTGACATACAACATCCACCATCCATTTTTCCTCAAATCTCCATCATTCAATCCACCTAACTTTTCCTATAAATAAACCCCCACCCCAACCCATTTCAACCAAGCTAAAGAGCCACAAAGTTGCTGGGATTTTTTCAAAAAGTGCTTCTCTTCATCTCTTTCAAATTCTATACACACACTTCTTCTCAAAAACCTTCTCTCTCTTAAATATATATACATATATACAAGGTTTTTGAAACTCAAGCTTAGCTTCACCCAACCAAACTTGTTCCCACCAAGTGAGCTCATCCACTACCACTCTCCGGCCTCCCGAAGGGCTACCCAAGTTCGATCATAGTGACAAAATCCGGCCGAACCTCCGGCGAATTTTTCCGGCAAACTTTTCCGACCGTTTTCCAAAAGTGGTAATTTTTAGCTTCTTCTTTGAGTTTCTTTTATTTGAGATTTGTACTTAATTTCTCTATCATATCTCAAGCTCTAATACTAGATCTCCTATAAAGAAGGTTCTCGAAGAAAAGAGAACAAAGATTCGAACTCGGAATTCGAATAAAGTACTTGATCTTCAAAAAGAAGCTTTAAAAGAAGAAGATCTATAAAATACAAGTACTTAAATCTCTATAACTCCTCATGAGTGAGATTTCATAAATCTCTATAACTCCTCACGAGTGAGATTTTATATTTGAAAAACCTCGCGAGTTGGCCAATTACTTGCACTTTATTTATCTCGATCTTGGCCAACATATTTCGTGAATATAGAAATAATTACGAAATGTATCGTATAATCCTCACTAACATCTTTAGTATTCCGTGGGATTATAATTCGATCAATAGTAAGCTTCGTAATTTTGTCAAATATCAAAGACGGATTTAATCACACGAGTTGGCCAATTACTTGCACTTCATTTATTTGGATCTTGGCCAACGCATAGTTCGTGTATATAGTATCATTACGAAAAGTATCGTATAATCCCCACTAACATTTTTATTGTTCCGTGGGATTGTAAATCGATAAATAGTAAACTTTGTAATCATCCGTCTAAGCTTCAAAGGTGGATTTAATCACACGAGTCGGCCAATTACTTGCACTTCATTTATTTGGATCTTGGCCAACGCATAGTTCGTGTATATAGAATCATTACGAAAAGTATCGTATAATCCCCACTAACGTCTTCAGTGTTATGTGGGATTATAAATCGATAAATAGTAAACTTCGTAATCATCCACCTAAAATTCAAAAGCACAAATCCAAATCCAATTACTTGCACTTCTTTTATCTCGATCTAGGCTTATATAGAACCAATAAATTGTGCACGAAGTTAAAAGTATACTTTGGCTCTATAATTGTCAAAATACAAGTATACTAAAATTCTTAAGCCTACGAGCTTAAAAATGATTAAGTTATAATTTCGAGATTGTAACTAAAGTATTCTTCGATTTATAAATACATAATCGAAAGAAGAAGAATACTAAAGAAGTCATAAGCTATATTGCTTATATATATACAAAAAGACTTCTTGTATTACTCCTATAAACATATATTCTATAAAGACGGAGTAATCAAAAGTATATTTGACATATTATTCTATATCTCAAGTCAAGTATGTAACAGCCCAAATCCGGGGTCAAGATTTGGTGTCACTAAACAATCTTTACATAAAATAAAGTAATAAATAAATAACCCCTTAAAACCGAATCGTTTACAGGTTATGGTATGAAACAAGAATCTAACCTTCTACAATTCACAACAACTACAATACGAGTGTAAATACCTTTATGCTAATGCCCTTGTCTTATTTATCTAACATCTTCGTCCTCTCACAGCGGAGATCCCTCTAAATTCTGCTGTCTAACGAAAGCTATTCACTTTTATCTTTACCTGCTTCTGAAAGAAATAAGAATTTACAAAGCAAGAGTGAGCCAAAAATGCCCAGCAAGTATATAATTTGAGTTTCAAGAATTAATATCAAAGGAAAATTTCCGGAAAAAATCTTAAAACAATTTTAAACAATTCTATTTATTTGAGGGAGTTGAGCGAATAAACGTTGGCTGTTACTAGCCTTCAATTATAACTCCAAAAGTGATCAGTGATTCCCAGATTCATCTCCTGAATCAGGGTTTTGTCCGGTTTTGGAATCATAAACCTTTCGAGAGAGAATATCATTAAAGGCGATCAACAATAAATTAGACTGGACACTAGAACCAACATATGCACTATACCCTGTTGATCAGTTAGGATACAGTGCAGATCTATACCCAACTGTATAGACCCACCAACATATAGGGTACCCAGGCACTATGGCCTAATGGTCCGGTCCATCCCCGACCCATAGGATCCAGCTCATCACTGGTCCTCATAATAACCGTCCAGCCCGCAGAGTATTTTGATGTCAAATCATTTTGATTTCAAAACATCCCAAATCAGGGTTCACAAATAACCTGAAAGAATAGGTATTTACTCAAGAGAGCAATCGATAACATAGGAACAATAATGAAAGGAACTTGCATAATTAAGAGTAAATTGCAGTGAAATATAAAATAGTTAACTGTTCTAAACTTAGAATAGGACTGAAGTATTTACAGTATTTTACGAGAAACGTAAGGAATACTTGCCTCGATAAGCTTTAACCACTATTATCAGTTGACTTTTGGATTGCCTTGTACTTTTGTCTTTATCGTCAAACCATTATCCTATTCTGGTTATGATCTCAACACTCAGGTCCTTCGATTAGAACATCGCTAAGCTCGACGACTAACCACTAGATCATTCTTAGTCCGATGTCAATCCCCGGGTTTTTCGATTAGGACCTATAGGGTTGAAATACCCTAATTCAGATAATCGTTTAAGCTTAACATAGTATCACTATTACTTCTCCCCGCACGATTTCATAGCCCGAATCGTATTTATATGTATTATTGAAATACACATAGCAATTATGATTCACATCTTCGAAACTTGGTTCAGTATTTATTTTCGGAAAGTATGTATACTCGTCATTTTGGAAAATAGGGTGATCGATTATTTATAAAATATTTTATCACGACACGTAATTTGGTTTCACATAATATAATTATAATTATATATATATTCTCGTTCGACGTTCCCGATAAGTATAGGTTACGTTCCCGTATTTTTGGAATTAATTTCCCAAAAATCGGGCAACGTTTCTTTGTTTATCGGCCTAACCGTCGAAACAATTCGACGTCAATCACAACAACAAACACAACACCATGCAATTCACAATCCAACTCATTAATCCCGTCCACCGGTACAAATTTCATTATTAATAATTATTTATTATTATTCGTTTTCGTTTCGAAATTTATTACACAAACTAATTTTAATTTTATTTATTTATAATTTAGGACTCAGAATTAATCATCATCATCCACCGTCGGCTCGCCGAGGCTCGTCGCCAACGGCGATAAAATTCACGGGTTCCCATTTATAACGGATGTCCAACACGAATTTCACCGATTTATCAAAATTATTCCTACTCAAATAATTTATGTTCATCACGAAATTAATCAATTTCATATATTTATTTTCTGCAAAATAAATAAAAAAAATCAGTCAAGCAAATAAATAAAATTACAGGGCATCAACACGCGTCTACGCGCTGCAAAGCAGGGGGAGTCGCCTTGCCGAAGTTGGGCCGGCGGCAACCGGAAAGAAAGAGGAAAAAAATAAAACAGGGCGCCGCTATCAACACAAACACGGCAACACCAGGCACACCTTTACATATACATACAAGTACACGCAGCTAGGAGCAGAAAAGAAACAAGTCGGAGTAAAAAGTTCGGCGACGGACTGACCTCAACTCGAAGGAATCAGAGAAAGAGAAAAGGGAAGGAGAAGTGAATGGGTGAGAGAAAAAGAAATCGAGAGCACATAAATTGTAGAGAGGGAAAATTTGAGAGCGAGAGTCGGGTAAGGCAAAGAGATTAGAAAGAAAGAGAGATAGGCTGGAGGGATAAGGGGAAGGAAAGGGATAAAATTTGGGAATTTTATCGATTTTGATACGATAATACCACACCTGACACCGAGTTTTATTATTTTATCGATACAATACACGGATAAAACAAATTGAAATAGCTCTAGATAAATTTCAAAATTTCCGAATCAAGTAAAACTAACATAATAAAATTTTCTTAATTTTTTAAATCATTTTATAACGCGCATCAGACCCGTATATTACAGTTTAATGAATAGACGTGCGGTTAAATAAAGGCCAGAAAATTTTTAAGAAAATTTTAAAATTCTTGAAATATCCCAAACTTAATAAAATAAATTTTTCATGATTTTTGAAGCATTCTGAAATTTAAATATTGATTTTATAATTAAATGAAATCAGAAAATCATTTAAAGATAAATAATCAATAAAATGTTGATTTCTAAATTTTATAAATTCCTAAAAATAATAAATAAAATTATAAAGAAACAAAAATATTTTTAGAGATGATTTTAGCATTTATAAGAATAAATATTCGATAAAGTCATTTTAAAAACAAAATAATGCCATACAGTTCAATAATTAATTACATAATTAAGGGTCGTATCCAACAATTACCCAAAATTAACAATAAGGTAACACACAGCTAACAGACGCATCACATATTTTATTTATTTAATAATTCGATAATTACATTTACATATCAGATCCGAAAATAGGTTACTGAGTCGCTAAGTAACTATATAACGATATGATTTTAATACCATACTTGGATAATTATCAAAACAGAGCTTCCTATAAAATACTTTATACGAAAATAAGGTGATAACATCTCGCCTTTTGAAATACGGATTTTTATCGATCTATAAAATGATTAACATATCGAAAATTTCACGTCGGGACTCGTACTGGTCAAACTGTACCCCGGATCGAGAAAGTCAAAACACAGAAAGTGTTCAGAATTATCAGATTAGGTTAGGAAGGAGTTTTCGGAGAAGTTTCGGGTTGTAAAAATGCAAAAACGATTGAAGTGGGACGATTTTTGATTCTAAAAAGGTAATTTTGTAATTACGTAAAAATAATCATTATTAACTCTATAAATTCTTATAAAATCACATAACAATCCAAAAATTCCCAGAAAAATAACAAAATTATCTATATTTTATTCTGGATAATTAAAGATTTAAATATCATAATGTTATTACAAATAAACACCCAAATATTAATATCGATCATCAAATAATTCACCGATATTCACATAAAACTCACATAATAATTATTCACTGATAAAAATAATTACATAATATTTCCCGGACGTTACAAAGTATACATAGTTGATATTTAATATTCTTATTTGAATATTATATTATCTTGTGGGCTAGTTACTAGTTCAACCCATCTTTTCTCTGTACGTCTTGTTTGTGGATTGTCTTATTAGTTTTGTAGTGAGCTGAAGTGATGTGAGGTGATTCTCATTCTAAGACCCAAGTCCTATACGTACTAAGGAGGAGTTAGTAGTATTTGCACCGTGAAGAAGAGGAAAGACCCAAGACCAGATCACTAAGATCCAAGACCGAAAAAAGCTAAGGAAACCAAGTCCACACAAGGGTTCTACATTAACTTTGAATAAATAGCGGGGAGTTATTGTCTAAGATAAGTTGTATAGGTATTACATTTATTTTGAGGTGGTGACCCTTGTGTTACGCACCAAGACAAATATTTGTAAGGGTGTAAAGACTTCTCCGCCTACTAAAGGAGCGAGTTTATTATAAGGGAAAATCCCGAGTCCGGGAGAGGAGCTCGGGGATTGGACGTAGGGGTGAGCGAATTTATTAGAGGTTGCGCCATCGCGAACCAGTATAAAATCGCCGTGTGGTATTTTCTTTCATTGCGCTTTATTTTCCGCACATATAAACTACATAACTACTTGGTAAAGTTTTAAAAAGGGATAAATTATTTTAAAATGCCATAATAATTTTTAAATTGGTAATTAAGCTATTCAACCCCCCTTCTAGCTTAACATAGCCCTTTTACGGGACCTTACAATTGGTATCGGGGCAGTGCCTTTTAACATGTTTGTTAAGTGATTTGCAGATTTACAGGCACAACAAAAAGTGATCCTAAATGGCATATATTAATCCCGTTGGTTGTGGCGAAGGACTGTCAAGCTCACGACCTCCTCTATTTGATGGCACCAACTTTGCAACATGAAAATGAGGTTTCGCATCTATGCTAGATCTCAAGGAGTCAAAGTTTGGATGGCTATCGAAGACGGTGTTCGCAATCCTACCAAAACTATCGATGACATCATCGTCGAAAAGAAGGTTATTGAATACAACTTAGAGGAAGAAGCCATAATGAATATAGCCGCCAAGGCGGAAATGGTTCTCACAAGTGCATTTGCAAAAAAAGAATATAAAAGAGTAAATAATTGCAAGTCGGCACAAGAAATATGGAACAAATTAGTGGTAACCTATGAAGGAACCACTGATATAAAAGATTCTCGGATGGAAACATTGATCCAAGAATACGAGAACTTTAAAGTCCAAGAAGGAGAAAATATCATCGATATGGAAACAAGATTTACTCGTATAATTGATGAGTTATCTCAACTTGGAAAGAATTATACTCAAAATGAAAAGAATAGAAGAGTGCTCAAATCTCTCCCTCCTAGTTGGAAGGTCAAAGTTACTACTATAAAAGAGATGCACAATTTAAATAAGTACAAGATCGATAACCTATTCAGAAATCTTCGTGTTACAAAGAAGATAATATTCCGGAAAAGGTTCCAAAAATGGAGGATAAAAAGAAAAATATGGTTCTAAAGGCCATATTAATTGATGAAGATGAAAATGGCGAGGAGTTAAATGAGGAACTCCAAAATCTCGATGAGAGTGAAATTGCTCTACTCACGAGACAACTTCGTCGTGTGCTTCAAAGTAAAGCTCAAAGATACGAAAAAGGCTTCCTAAAATCAAATAATCAACAAAGAGTTTTTAACTCTAACGAAAGGCCAAATTACTCTCAAAATTATTCTTCCAACTATAAGAGTAATTATCCGTCAACGAGCTACAATAAAGGTAAATATAATCAAAATATAAATACCTATAGTAATGCCAATGCCTCTACAAACCATCTTGTTTATATTCCTCCAAAATCTAAAGATCCATCTCCGGAGGAAACACAAGATGTGTGTTTTGAGTGTAAACAACCCGGTCATTATAAAAGAGAATGTCCTAAACTCTCAAAGGGACGATGTCTCGTGGACGAAAATAATTGGGATCTAATTGATGATGAAGAAGCTGATGGTTCTCGGAGATGAAACTAAATCAACGGAAATCTCCTCTTCAAATCAAGAGGTAACATCTAAGTATGTCTCAATTAAATCTTTATTATATGAATCTAACTTACCCTCTTAGATATGAATAAACATGATTTAATTGAACTTGTAGTAAGTTATAAAGATAAGTATATAGATGTTGAACAAAGGTTTCATTTGCTATGGTCCGAAAAGATGAAAATTGAGGAAATTCATCATACTCAAAATAAAGAATATACTCGGATGATGGACTCAAAATTCCAAGATGAGAATGAGATTACATCTCTAAAAGATCAAAACCATCTCATCAAGATTGAGGTAAATAAACTTCAAGAAAATATACTCAATCTTGAGATAGAGAATAAATCATTAATTCTCAAAGACGAAGAGATGGAACGTGAAAAGATATAATTGAATGATAATATTTGTAAACTTTACGTTGATCTATTAAACTAAAAGATTCTAAATTAATCAAATGTTCAAGATAAAGAAACATCTTATAAAGACAATCTTGATAAAGAAAAGGAGCTATTAGAAACCAATGAGCTTAAAAGTGAAGCTCTAAGGTTAAAAGAATAAAATCATAAACTCATAGATCAAGTTAAGAATCAAGAAACATTCCTTAACAACAAGATTGATGCCTTAAAGAAAGATAATAAAAATCTTGAAATTGTCATTCAAAGATTTACAAAAGGAAATAAAATGTTGGATCAAATGGTGCATACAAAAACCTCATATAATCATGAAGGTTTGGGATATGATAAGAATTCTCCTCCCAAAAGGAATCCTCGAAGATTTGTATCACCAATAAAGACTTCACCCGAATCACCATCATATAAATGTTCATATTACAATAAAATGGGACATACCATTTAATATTACGAATTCAAGAATGGTGAAATTAAGGGGAAGCATGTATGGATTCTCAAGGAATCATACAAGAAAGATTATAAATGAATGCCTTACAAGAATAGGGAATATAAAGATCAAAGGCAATAAATGTCTCATCAACCTCCCATGTTTCAAGATAGAAACATAAAATATCATGTCAATGGTAATACATTTAGAAGACAACAAACTCTCAATAGGAATGTGTATGCAAATTACCATGCTAATAATAGACATATTGTTTATCATGATCCTCCCAGATTTCATGATAGCTCTAGGTATTATCAACCTCAAACTAGGCATTATGCATCTAGAAATTTTTATGTGCCTAATGATAAGTATACTATGCCTAGATTCTTTCATGAAAAATCAAATGTTATGTATGATGTACTAACCCCAAGACCCTCAAGACAAAGGAGTACCTATAAATTTAATTAATCGGTTTTGTAGGTTTGTCTTGCCGCGAAAAAAGACATATGGTACCTTGATAGTGGGTGTTCAAGACATATGACCGGAAATAAGTCACTCTTGAACAACATTAAAAGGGTCACCGCAGGGAACATAACATTTGGAGATAATAGCAAAGGAAACATTATCGGCATCAAAGATATCGGTAATGAAAAAGTTAAAATTTCTGACGTTCAATTAGTCACCGGATTAAAGTACAATCTTCTCTCCATTAGTCAACTATGCGACAATGAATACAAGGTAATTTTATACACTACTCATTGTTCAATTCTAGATAAATCCGGAAAGTTGGTCCTCATTTGCCCTCGAAATAAGAATGTTTATACATGTGACATGAACAAGCAAGTGAGCGTATGCCTAATCGCTATAAATGATGATCCATGGCTATGGCATCGAAGATTAGGACATGCCAACACGAAGTTGTTAAAGAATATATCAACTAAAGACCATGTACGAGGTATACCAAAGCTAAACTATCATAAAGATCATACTTGTGAAGCTTGTAAAATTGGTAAACAAATTCGAGCCTCTCACAAAGAAAAATTCATGGTATCTACCTCAAGACCTCTCGAGCTATTATGGATCTTATTGGTCCGATTCCTATACAAAGTCTCAGAGGGTGCTCATATACCTTGGTAATCGTAGATGATTATTCATGATTTACATGGACGGAATTTCTCAAAGCCAAAAGTGACGCTTTTGAATCCTTTACTTCTGTATGTAAAAGGATTCAAAATTAACAAAATAAAACCATAGTCTATATAAGGACTGATCATGGTAAAGAATTTGAGAATTCCAGTTTTACCAACTTCTGTGATGAACATGGCATCACACATAATTTTTCTGCTCCATATACTCCACAGTCAAACGGAGTAGTTGAACGGAAAAATAGAACACTCCAAGAAATGGCTAGCACAATGCTAAATGAATATCGTCGACCTAAATATTTTTGGGCTGAAGCTATGTCAACGACTTCCCATATTCTTAATCGGGTTTTGCTACGACCCATAAGGTAAAGACTCCTTACGAGCTCTATTCTTGCAAAACTCCGAAGTTAAGCTATTTTTGAGTATTCGGAAGCAAATGTTTCATATTAAATTCAAAAGAATACCTTACAAAATTTGATCCGCAGTCGGACGAAGGTATATTTCTTGGATACTCGAATAATAGTAAATCTTATCGAGTGTTTAATCTAAAGTCGGTTGTGGTGGAAGAATCAATGAATGTGGCATTTGATGATGAAAGTAAACTACCCGCGAAATATAAAGATCTTGTTGACCAAGAAAATGTCGAACAAGATGATATTGAAAATATTATTCGATACGATTCAAAAATATGGATATCGGGACTCCCGTTTATAAAAATACATTAGAAATAGATGAAAAGGAAGATGAACGTCCCAAAAAAATGCCTACCATAAAAAGTCATCCACTAGATAATGTTCTTGGAGACTTAAGGAAGGGAGTTCAAACGCTGTCACAAGTTCAAAACGTTGTGAATCATCTTAGTTTTCTATCTCAGATAAAACCTAAGACCGCAAAAGAGGCTTCATTAGACGATGATTGGATCTCTGCAATGCAAGAGGAACTACTCCAATTTTTTCGTAGTAAAATTTGGGAACTTGTCCCAAAGCCTCGTGATACCTCTATAATTGGTACAAAATGGGTATTTCAAAATAAATTAGATGAACATGGAACGGTAGTTCGAAATAAAGCGAGATTAGTCGCACAAGGATATACCCAAATGGAAGGTATAGACTTTGATGAAACCTATGCACCAGTAGCAAAAAATGAATCAATTCGAATGCTATTGGCTTATGCATGTCATAAAAATATTAAAGTGTACCAAATGGAAGTGAAATCTGCATTCTTAAATGGGATATTAGAAGGAAAAGTATATGTAAAACAACTTCCCGGTTTTGAAGATGCAAACCATCCAGATTATGTCTATAAATTTTATAAAGCTCTATATGGGTTAAAACAAGCTCTAAGAGCTTGGTATGAAAGGTTGAGCAAGTTCCTTTTAGAAAATAAATTTAAGATGGGTACGACCGATAAAACCTTATTTACGAGGCATGAAAAACATGATATATTGCTCGTACAAATATACGTAGATGACATCATATTTGATTCAACAAATGATGCACTATATAAAGAATTCTCTGATAATATGGATGAGTATGATGGGGAAATTAAACTTCTTTTTCGGATTGCAAATAAAGCAATCTAATGAAGGCATCCATATCTCTTAATCAAAATATTGTAAAGAGATGTTGAAAAAAATTTGAAATGGATAATGCCAAACCCATTTGTACTCCTATGTCTACATCCGATACATTAATAGAAGATCCAAAAGGAATTCCCGCAGACACAAAGAAATATCAGGGAATGATTGGTAGCTTGCTCTATATCACTGCAAGTCATCCCGATATTCAATATAGTGTTTGTAAGTGTGCTAGATTTCAAGTAGCACCAAAAGAATCTCATTTATCCACGGTAAAAAGGATATTGAGATATCTTAAAGGAACCACTGATATTGGTCTTTGGTATCCAAAAGTAATACCATTTGACTTAGTATGTTTTTCTAATTCAGACTATGCCAGGCATTTAGTCGACAGAAAAAGAACTAGTGGTACTTGTCAGTTTCTCGGTGGATGCCTAGTTTCTTGGTTTTCAAAGAAACAAAATTCCGTATTCATATCGACAACAGAAGCTGAATATATAGCAGCTGCAAAGTGTTGTGCTCAAATATTGTGGATAAAGCAAACACTAACTGACTATAATATAAATTTTGATGTGATCTCAATCTTATGTGATAATACGAGTGCTATTGATCTTAGCAAAAATCCCGTATTGCATTCAAGATCTAAATATATAGATGCGAGACATCACTTCTTACATGATCATATCAATAAAGGCGACATAAAAATGACTCATATAAATACTGAGTTTAATATCGCTGACATATTCACGAAACCACTGAATTCCGAAAGATTCACTAAACTCCATCTGGATTTAGGAATGCTGGAATCAGTAAAGTAGACAGACAATAAAAAAATATATTATCTACCTTTGAAGGTTTATTTAAACCATCTCACGAAAAAGATATTTTCCCGATCAAGTTGTTAAGTCTCGTAAATTCAGATTTGTCAATAAAGAAATTTATTGATCGGATTTAATGAGATCTTAAACAGCTTAGATTAACCGGGAAAATAAAACTATTCTGAGTTAATATTTTTTGTCAGTGAGATTTATAAAGGCTTTTTATATTATCATAAGATATAAATATATATATATCAATATATAATCTAATTATATATATATGGATATTTTGGACAATATTTTTAAAAAAATAATATATAAATATATATTTTCTGGATTAATTTTATATGTTTTTTATCCAAGCCCAAACAGATATTACTCGACCCATTTTCTTATATAAGCCCATATACATTTTGCAAATATATAAAGTATATATCTATTTCAAAATTAAACCCAGCATATTAAAACCAAACCCATCCCATTTTCTTAAGCCTATTTCCTTATCCAAAGCCCATTTATTTATTATCTTTTAATCATGGCTGTACACATTTAACCCTAACATATCACAACCGTCCATTCACTAAAATATTTATACTATCACTGTATGTACAGTGTTATTACACGGCTCTATCTCAAACCTAATTCCTAATCTCTCTCTATTTTCATTTCTTCTCTGAAACCCTAGATCTATTTCTTCGATTATTCTTCAATTCTCAATGAAATTAAACAATTATTACACTTATATCTCAATATGCGTACTCAGCAATATACGATTAATGATTAATCTTGTTTGGGTTGGTGAAAATAAGTGATTTTGATGATAAAAATCGATGATTTATACATAAATCGAACGAGATTCATCAAATCAAACATTTGGGGAATCAATTTATATGTATAGATATATTTTTACATTTTTGATTAATTGATTCTATGAAACCCTAATGTGTTCTTGAGTTTAATGACATGAGAATACTGGAATCGTTAAAAAATTAACTCGGAGAAGAAGAAACTCAATAGCATGCAGCGTGAATCGATGAATCGGATGTTGACTCATCCGCGACTTAGTCAACCAGGTAAGCCCTGTAAGCTAAGCCAGGCTACATGCTCAGGTAAGGGTTCCTCTCTTCAATTAATCCCTTAAAATTGTGAGATTGTGGTATTCATACTTGAATTTATGTGAATCTGTGATTAAGTGTGTTTATATGTGATTAAATATTGATCTTACTCAAGTTAAGAGTATGAATTTGGCATTTGGCTTGTGATTATTATCTATAATATATCGAATCCGAACATGGTTTATGTTTTTGATATATCTGAGTTCAACTCAAATGTAGTTCATGTTGTTTTTTTTCCATTCGAGCTAAGATTGAATGTGGTTCAGGATGGTTTTGTTATAATTCAATTCAAGTTTGATAAATGCTATATATTCAAGTAAAAATTCGAGTGTGGTTAATGATTGTTTTTGGTATACTGAAGTGTAACGACTGGGAATTTTTGCGAATTAATTATGCGAGTAAAGTGTAATTATGTGAATTATGTGTTATTATGTGAGAATGAAAATATTTAAATAAATATTATATTCCAGTTTGACGTGTCATCTGGTATAAAAAGAATGATTTTGAAGCATAGTTGAAAACGCTCAGCGTCGGGCCGTTAGTCAGGACGCGACCTGTTACGCGAAGAATGAATATTAGTAAAAAGAAAAATTTTATGATTAAGTATATTTCATTACGATACGTAATATGTGAATCAATGTTGTTAACTATTAAGGTGCATGATTATGTGATTATATGCTTGTATGATATTATTTGGAATTTTAGAAAATAAGAAGTGCATTAATTGCTATTTATATAGGTTATAAATGCATTTTTCTTCTTTATGAAAAATAGTTTTTAAAATTATTTTTATTTATAAATTTTGAATTTGATTTTATTAAATTCCTAAATTTCTAAGGTATTTTATGATGTCACTCTTGTATTTATAGATTTATGGTTTTATTTATAAAATATATTCTTTGTAATTAATTAGATTAATAATTATTAGATTACCTAATTGCCCTTGCATGCATTTCCACTCACAATATAAGAGAAGGGTAGTTGTTTCATTAACCACCCCACTATCTCATTTCAACTTAGCCAAATGACCATATCATCCTTACATGCATTTTTGTGCTGGTAGTGAGAGAAGGGTAGGTTGGTAATTTCATAAATTCCATTAACTTTTGAGAATAAAAAGATGAGACAACAGCTTGTTACTTCCATCATCACTTCATTCATTTCATTTCTCCCATCTCTCTCTTTTCTCCTTCTTCTCTCCCGGTTCTCTCTCCCTTTCTTCTTCTTCTTCTTCTTCTTCTTCTTCTTCTTCTTCTTCTTCTTCTTCTTCTTCTTCTCTCTCTCATTCGAGCTCTCTTTCTCTCTCCCCTCTACATGCAACATCAAATCCTACTTAGAATTCAAAGATCTTGCCATTTATCTTCATCCTTTTCAATTCTCTATCCATATACTCTTTGCATGTAAGCGTTTAAGGAAGTTTTTACATCAACGTCTCTTGGTTATATATAAGAAAATACAATTTCTTAGTATATGACCTTAAGAGAGAGTATAATACATAAGTTATGTGATTTTCTTGGTTTGTTTTGGAGATAGGTTAGACTTTTGCTATTAAAAAGGTGGGTTTTGATTTTGATTCAAAGTTACAAAGGGTTATGGTTCAAAGATTTGGTTTTTGGTTCGACTGAATGAGTTTTGTAAAAAGGTTTTAATGTTCGATTGGTTTGGTTTCCTTGCATGCATGTAAAGTCCTAAGTGTAATCAAGTTATATTTTGTTTGGTTTGGAAAGAAGATGGATTAAATGATTAGATTAAGGGTTTAATTAAGTTGGATTTGTGATTTAGAGTATTGCATGTTGAGTTGATTGATTGCATATCGATTCTACAAGTTGTTTTGTTGACAATTGGGTTATTTTTTAATTTGGAAATATAATTTGGTTTATATTGGATATGTGAGTCGATAAGTATGAATAAGTTAAGTTCTGATTATTAAAAGCATGGATTTCATTCGGTTTTCAAAGGAATAAATGATTGGATTTATGCATGTTAAGATTATGTTCAAAAATAATGTTTTAGTTTGGTTTTTGATTTAAAAAGAATTGATTTCAAGAAGTGTTCTTGTTTAGAATGGATTAAAATATGTTTAAATTTTAAATGGAACCTTGCATGTCGATATTTGATAAATTTTTTGTGTTTTATTGAAAAGGCCGAATAATGTATGGTATTAAAAAGGGTTGATTCTAATTGTTTGGTCAATTTGATTTTAGAGTCTAATTATATGGTTTGTGTAAGATTGATTTTATGTTTAAAAGATGTTTGGTTAGTTTCATGTCAAGTTAAGTGGTTGCATGCTGATTTCTTGGCTTGGTACCATTTGTCTTGGTTCGAAATTTATAGTTAAAAATAAAGGAATAGTTGTTTGGTTGTCGAGTTATTTAGATTGTGATTGTTTTGTTAAAATATAGATTTAAGAATACAAGTATATACTCGCTATGTGTTACATGAGTACTCTTTGATTATGCTTGAATATACGAGTTAAGTATATAAGTATATACTACTAAGTGCTATGTGAATATTCTGTGATTATACTCGTGTATATAAGTAAAGCTTTAATGCGAGTTGGGATAATCGTTAGACGTTCAGGGAACGTCAAGTGCGAATAAGTATCTAATTAGGGATTATATTTTGGATTGTAGATTCAGATAGCTGATGCATTCAGGATTGTAGATTCAAATAGTGGAGGCATTCAGGATAGAAAAGGGAAAGGAAACTTAGGTGGCAGTAGTTCAGTTTCAATTTCAGTAAAGCAGGAAAGCGATTCAAGGCAAGTAACTCTGCCTTGTCTTATGAATTGATATTGCTAATGCCATGATAAAGTAGTGATTCTTTTTTATACTTGTGATAAACCTGTTATTATCTTCTGAGAAACCCTAATATTGATTCTCGTGATAACTTGTTATTGAATCCTGTTCGACCATTTACAACCACTTGATTGATTCATACCCGATTACATTGCCTATTTTCTTTGTCACCCTATGATCACGTAAACCCTAAGAGAACCTTTATGAATTCCCTTGCGAAATGTCTTGAGTAGCCTGAATTCTTCATTAACTTGAATACCTTTGTCTTGTTGATTAATTCTCTTGAATACCTTTGCCTTGATGATTAATTCTTTCGAATACCTCGAACTTGATTTCTAATATTGCTTCAATAATTCCTTATATTGACCATTACTTGTAATTCGAATTCCTTGAACTACATTTATTTGATACCTATCATTTATTTCCATATCCAAACTGTAATATCTGGGATATACCGTGTAATTATTTTGCTAATAAATAATTATTATGTATGTTTAGTATTTATTCTGTGAATTATTTGTTAAGTGTTAAATGTGTTTGGATGTTTAAAAATAATATTAATTGAGTATTTTAATTTTTATATGTCCAAAATAAAATATAAATAATTTTCATATCTTCCTATTTATTTTTATGTTAATTTATGATTTTATAGGAAATATATGGATTTTATAAAATCTTTTTCCGAGTATTTAAAAACTATTTTATATAACCGGGAACCAACCGACGTCATCCGTTTTTACGTTTTTATAACTCGAAACTCTTCCGAGAACTCCTTCCTAACCTAATTGCAATATTCCGAGCATTTTCCATGTTTCGACATTTTCGATCCGGAGTACGGTTTGTCCTGTGCGGGTCCCGGCGCAACATTTTCGATACATTATTCGTTTCGGTAAATCAATAAAACTCGTATTTTTGATAAACGGGATCTTATTATTAAACTATCACAATTATCACCTTGTAATATGTGTAACCAGGCGCTGAGACCAAGACCGCAGTACAAATTGTACTGATTTGGATAATTATCCCGAAAACCGGTACCGTTTGGATGAGTTTTTATAAATAAATGTACCATTTTATATCCGGAATGATCTAACGGGATACTAATTTTCCATAATTATAAATAGCCTTTACCGTATTTTATTTCGTACAGAAAATCATTTGCAAACAGTAATTATATAGTTTTTACAGAGAAAATTCATATATTCATAAACCTTTCTGAAAATCAAACCAACAAATCGAGGTGTTAGTGATCTCTGTTTGGAAAGCTCGAGTAACCAAATCGAAGGTCTTGAGGAGTACTTTCAGAATCTGTGATCCATACACCTGTATAAATCAAGGTTATTTTTCTATAATTTTTATTATTTTCGAATTATTTTAATTAAAAATATGAATTGTTGTTCGGATGATTGTTTGAATGATTTGATGATTGCATGTTGTAGAGCTTGTTTTCCTGATGATTTTGATATATTATATGACTGATTTGGAGTCCAATAACATGTTCAAAATTGAGTTTGATTTTTGAATTTTGAAATTAGGGTTTATAACCCGTATGAATGTTCTTAGTTGAAATTTAAGGCTTTTTGATCTAGGGGTTATTAGCTGTTGATATATATGGGTTGTGTTCCTTATGAAATTTGTAATCGATTGGTATATAGCTCGTTAACAGAGGATTCGTGAATCGAAGGGAGTTGTGATTTTAAGTTCACGTCGAGTTCGCCGGAAACCGGCGAACTTCTCGGCCAAATTCCAGCCAACTCAGGGATGGGTTGTGTGATTTGATGGCATGGTCAGATTTCTGGTGTGGTGTAGGTCATATCTGGAGGTGGTGGTGGCCTGAGCATCCCTAAATCGTCTTCTCCGGAGAGACAGGGCATTTTCCGGCGACCCCCTGTAAAATTACAGTTTGATACCTAAACTTTTGGGGACGATGTAGTTTGGTCCCTGAAGTTTCCAGAGTTTGCAAAAATAGGATTCCTATTTTAAAAATGTTTAAAAATCATATTTTCTATTTATTTTAATTATAAAAATTCGTTTTTAATTTCTGAAAATTCAAAAAATTATTATTTTAATTCCAAAATTTATTTTTAATTCAAAAATAAATCTGAATTAATTAGTTAATTAATTTTAGTTAATAATTAATTGATTAATTGATCAATTAATTCGAAAATTAATTGATTAATTGATTTAATTAATTATTAATTGATTTTAATTAATTATTTAATTAGATTTAATTATTTAAAAATGATTTAAAAATTCCGAAAAATAGTTTCGAGCTTTAAAATATTATTTTAAATTGTTTTCAAGGCTCGATAATTATTATAAAATTGTTTTGGAGCCAGATTTGGCCAACCGAACCGTGTTTATTGCTTCGAAATTAATCCAACGACCCGTTTTAATTCCGAAAAATATTTTAAAAATCATTTTAAATACCCGAAAGCCTGTTTGTAACCCGAGACTCCTTTATAAATAATATATCATTGATTGTTTGACGTGTTACGTGTTATATGTGACTTGTTGATTGATTATCAGTCTATATGTTCGATGTTTACTTGTTTATTGCGTAACTTTCAATCCGTTAATTGGATTTGGGTAAAACGAAGGGTAGATAGAAGTGTGTATCGAATAGAATCATATGAGTTAAATATTGATAGATGCTTATGATATGTGAGCAGAAGAGGCAAGGCGTAGGAAAGGGAAACAGATAGTTGAGGAATAGACGGTTGTAATTGAAAGTTAGTGCAGTATAGCAAGCTAGTACCAGGCAAGTGTTCTGAACATTCTTGAGATATATTGTAGTTGATTGATAGTCCTGTTTCATATTGCAAGTGCTTTGAAGCACTGAACCCTAAACCCTGATTCCAGTTATTGATCTTGATCCGTAAACCTTATTCTTTCTAAACCATTGATTGTTGTATACCCAAATATGAACCATAAATATACGATACTACTCCACAAATACATACAAACTAAATACCAAACACTGAACCAGATTACTTACATATTCAAACCATTGTACCTTATGCTTTGAGAGACCAAATCCTTGAAACCTTGAAACATTGATTCCTTTGTTATCCAATTCTTTCATTACTTAACACCCAAGCTTTGAAATTGCCATATTGATCCTTGGTGAAGATTGAAACCATTTTATTATCAAACATCCATTGCTATTTATGATTCTGTTTATTGCTTTACATTGTTTATTCTGTTATTATGTTAGAATTGGATTGTTTTTATAAAATTGTGGACCAGATTCGTGGTCAGACCATATTAATGGTCAAGTTAGGCCAATGTTTGCCTTGGATCCAGTAGTTACAGCAGTGCTGTGTGCTTTGCTCGGGGTTAGTGCGTGACTGATCAGCAGCCTAACCTTGGTTTTTAAAATAAAAATATAATATCCAATTCTAAATCATAATTTATTGTTCACTTGATATCATAACCCTTTCCACTTGATGATCATTATTCTCAGTCTTGTCATTGAGACTTGCTGAGCAAGTTAGCTCATTTGTGTGATATGTTCTTTTCCAGTTAAGAAGGAACCAGTTGGTAGCGAGGATCCCCAATCCAGTGCGAGAGCTAGGGGTCCAGATTGATCGAGTTAAGCTAGCAGGCATCTTTTGGGGATAATTTAAGTTTGTAAAAGTTTGTAATAATGTTTAATACTCAGTTTTGAGTTTGAATAGTTGGGATTTGGACATTTGTAATATAAAGTGTGTGTGTGGCTTGTGTACATACTTTAACCTGTTGCGGTCCGTGGTAGTTGGTAAGTAGGGTCACTGCATATTATTATTATCTTTATTATTGTTATAAGCAGGTTAAAAATAAGGTGTGTGTGTGTGTGGACCCCAAACTTCTGACCCGGGTTTGGAGGGCGCCACACAAACTTTGTAACTGGATGTACGCCATGTACTACACTTGATATCAGACACCCCTACCTTTGTTGATTATCGTTGTAACTCTTTTTTAATACTTCTTCCTTAGTTGTTGAATCATTGATATTTATCCTTGATGACCCCTCTCGTATGAGGATAGTTCTTCTTTTGATAAGAATCTCATAATCCTAATCCTCTGATTGTTCATCATAATCTTATTGTTTGGAATCCCTTAAAGATTGATATAATTCTTTCATGACTTAAGAAATTTTGAAATGTTATTCTTTCTGGCATCTAATTCTTATAAAAATGCAAAGTTTTTAAAAGTTGAATTGCCAAAGGGGCAAAATATTTTCTTGAGAATAGTGGATCTGGACTAAGACACATGTCCTTTCCACACTTATTATTTGAGGCTTAAAAGTTGCCTCGGTATTCCAACAATATTGTTTAGAACCCAGCGAGGTTCGGGATTACTTCACGGCTGATCACCGGCTGTAATCCGTAGCGTCATAAATGCTTTTGAGCAATGATTTGGTTAAAAAGTTTTGATTTGAATAATGATGCCATGATACAATATATCTTGTTCCATGATATTATTATGCTTTTCTGATATGATTTGTGCTATTGAATTGCGATGAATGTCGGCTTTCACCCTATCTTGATCCTTGATTCTTGAAAGCCCAAACCTTTTTTCATGACCTTTGTATATCCAAAGATAGAAATCTGCCACCTTGAGATTTAAAAGTAGAATGCCTCAAATTTTGCTATTGTTATTATTATTGCTTTTATAGAAGTGCTATGTAGTTACTTGCTGAGCTGTTGTGCTCATTTATATTTGCTTTGCTCTAACCATGGCAGTTAAGAAAGAAGATGGCCTGACTTAGGCAATCAGCTCGCATGAGCATTCCTGGCAGTCCCTACCGTGTCATAGGTTTCCAGATGCCAGAGCAGGTAGTAGTGAGTGTGAGCATGTGTAATAGATGGAAGGATTCTTTAAGTTAGTTCAGATTCAATGGGTTATCCGTCTTTTCCAGTTAAGAAGGAACCAGTTGGTAGCGAGGATCCCCAATCCAGTACGAGAGCTAGGGGTCCAGGTTGATCGAGTTAAGCTAGCAGGCATCTTTTAGGGATAATTTAAGTTTGTAAAAGTTTGTAATAATGTTTAATACTCAGTTCTGAGTTTGAATAGTTGGGATTTGGACATTTGTAATAGAAAGTGTATGTGTGGCTTGTGTACATACTTTAACCTGTTACGGTCCGTGGTAGTTGGTAAGTAGGGTCACTGCATATTATTATTATCTTTATTATTATTATAAGCAGGTTAAAAATAAGGTGTGTGTGTGGGTGGACCCCAAAATTCTGACCCGGGTTTGGAGGGCGCCACAGGTTTGGTATCAGAGCTACATGTTATAAGTCACTGACACAAGCCTAGGTTAACGGGAATAGGTAGAGGGTTAGGATTAGAAGTAAGGAATAGAAAAATAGAAAGTCGAGAGGTTGAGTGCTACGACATAATATGTATTAGTATGATTCGCGTCATGGTTCGAGATTCTTATATTGCGATATGATTTTAGATATTAGCAATGGCCGATTCTTTCATCCCCGTATCAGCTGATCACTCAGAGCCCTCAGTTGGAGTACCATCCTCAGATCCACGTCCTGTTGCTCCACCAGCATTGGCTATTTTACCTCCACCTATGTTGCAGTCCGTACCATTGTAGGCTATTCCACCCCCAGGCGTGAGGCCACCTATCAGAGGACCCCCACCTGCTGATTCAGGCTTTACTGATCATTCGGTTACAGGTGTACCTTTTCAGTTCTCTTCATATCCTGTCCTATATCATCAGTTCAAGGTTTGCCTTATGGAGCAGAGAGGTTGGGAGTGGTGAGAGGCGACTCAAAGAGAGGCTCCAGGTGTTTGGTAGAGCAGCTGCTGTGAGGATTACTGAGGCTACTCATGAGGACATCACCCCTGATTTTCTAGTAGAATGGGCTAAGTGGGTTCTAGAGGAGCTTGAGGAGATTGGAGGTCCAGACTTGCCATGAGTCAGAGATCCAGAGATAGAGATGTTGATTAGAGTTGTTATGATTGTGTAGTATGTACAGTAGTGTGTAGTATGTATCAGTAGACTTTTGAGTTGTATTTATAGACTAGATATGTAGACTAGTGAGTAGGTTTATTGTACCCCTTTTTGCTGTTACTTCCGAAGCGTCTTTATGCTTGTACTACCTAAAAATTTTGATCTATATATATCAGTACCTTTTTCTTTCCAGCATTGTCATTTACTTTACTGCACCTGTTTTACTTTACCTTATTTATTGCACCAGTTATACCCCTGTGATACCATGTACCCTGTTCCCTTAACTGTTTATATTCTGTAAAGAAGCATGCAATTTACTTAGTTCAACTGTTACAACTGTTTTCAAAAAGAGATATTTCTGTTTTACAAAACTTTTCTTTTATGCAAAGGATTTGATTTAAAAGCTAAATAAGTTGTTGGATTCTTTACAGAAAAATGCCTCCCAGAAGAAATACCCGCACCAACACCCAGAATGAAGAAACCAACAACAACAACAATAACAACCAAGATGACACAAACCAGAATGTAAACCCAGGACCCATAGACCCAGCAATAGCCCAGATTCTTCAAATCTTGGCCCAACCAATAGTTCACCTGGCCCAACAACAACAGAGACAGACAAATCCCCAGGTAACTTTCAAAACTTTTCAGGCAGTAAATCCACCAGAATTCAAGGGTTCCTTAGATCCAATTGAAGCAAATGTTTGGTTAAAGGAAATAGAGAAGTCATTTAATTTAATGAAAGTGAAGGAAGAACAGAAGGTTGAGTTTGTGAGTTATTATTTGAAGAATGAGGCCACCTATTGGTGGGAGACTGTGAAGACATTGGAAGGTACAGATGTTATTACTTGGGAGAGGTTCAAGGAATTGTTTTTAGAAAAATATTTTCCCCAGTTTGTTCAGGACCACATGAAGCTGAAGTTTTTAGAGTTAAAGTAAGGAAATATGTCGGTGGCAGATTATGAGAGTAAGTTTGAAGGGTTATCAAGGTATGTGCCGTCATATGTGGATACTGACAGGAAGAAGGCTAAAAGATTCCAGCAAGGTCTGAACCCATGGATCAGAGGGAAGGTAGCCATTTTTGAATTGGATACCTATGCAGGAGTTGTACAGAAGGCCATGATTGCAGAGACAGAGAGTGAGATGTCACAGAAGGAAAAAGAAAGTAAGAAAAGGAAATTTGAAGGGAATGAAGGTCAGTCACAACCAGGGAAATTTCCAAATTTTAAGAAGGGCAAGTTTCATCCAGGGAGAAATTTTAATTTCAAGAGGCAAAATGCAGGCGACGGAGGCCAAGGAAATCGTCCAGTCAATATGAATCAGCCGAATCAGTTAAGGTTAACTTTTTCAGATTGTCAGGTATGTGGGAAGAAACATGGAGGAGTTTGTAACAAATTGAATATAGTTTGTTTCAAGTGTAACCAGAAAGGGCACTATTCGAGGGAGTGCCGAAATTAGCCAGTAAGGGAGCCAGCAAACAAGGATCAGCCTATCCGGAATCCAGCAGTTAAGGTTCCAGCTATTGGATTTACATGCTTTAAATGTGGAAAGCCAGGACATATAGCCAGGGATTGCAAGACACCAGCCCCAGTTTGTAATGCATTGAGAATTATGGGATCTACCCCAGCAGTGAATGAAACTCCAAGGGCTAGAGTTTTTGATATGTCTGTGAAGGACGCTATCCAGGATACTGATGTCGTGACAGGTACGCTTAATGTGAATTCTTTATGTGCCAAAGTGTTAATAGATTCGGGAGCAACTCGATCGTTTGTTTCACAAGATTTTGTTAATAAGCTAAATTGTTCAGTTGAGTATTTAAATGAAATAATGACTGTGGAATTAGCAAATCAAGAACGTGTATCTGTTAATCAAGTATGTGGGAATTGTGAGATTGAGATTTCCGGTAGTAAGTTTTGTGTAGATTTGATACCATTTAAGTTAAGGGAATTTGACGTTATCTTAGGAATTGATTGGTTATCTAAGCACGATGCCCAGATATATTGTCAAAATAAGAAGGTAATGGTGAAGACGTTAGACGAGAGGATAGTAA
This sequence comes from Apium graveolens, assembly GCF_009905375.1. Classification (NCBI taxonomy): domain Eukaryota; kingdom Viridiplantae; phylum Streptophyta; class Magnoliopsida; order Apiales; family Apiaceae; genus Apium; species Apium graveolens. The sequence continues at coordinate 115,041,564 of NC_133651.1, read as the reverse complement.
TGTTCAAGGGCCAGAAGCAAGCAAAGAAGTTCTTAACGATGATTCAAGCCAAAAAGTTACTACGACAAGGATGCGAGCATTTCGTTGCATATGTGATTGATAGAAGTCAGGAGCCAGCAAAACTTGAAGATATTCCAGTAGTTAATGAATTTCCAGACGTGTTTTCCGATGAGTTACCAGGACTTCCTCCAGATAGAGAAATTGAGTTTACAATCGACTTAGCACCTGGAACGGAACCAGTATCCAACGCCCCGTACAGAATGGCGCCTGTTGAGATGAAGGAACTAGCAAAACAATTGCAAGAGTTGCTAGAGAAATGAGTAATTAGACCCAGTGTATTCCCGTGGGGTGCACCGGTACTATTTGTCAAGAAGAAGGATGGAAGCATGAGACTGTGCATCGATTATATGGAGCTCAACAAGCTTACAATCAAGAATAAGTATCCATTACCTAGAATTGATGATTTGTTTGACCAATTGAAAGGAGCCAAGTACTTCTCCAAGATTGATTTGAGATCAGGATATCATCAACTGAAGATTAAGCCAGAAGATATACCAAAGACAGCTTTCACAACAAGGTATGGACATTATGAATTTTTAGTGATGTCTTTTGGATTGACCAATGCCCCGGTAGCGTTTATGGACCTGATGAACAGAATTTTCAAGGAATACTTGGACAAGTTTGTTATTGTGTTTATAGATGATATTTTGATATATTCAAAGACGGAAGAGGATCATGTAGAACATTTAAGAACAGCTTTGGAGATTTTAAGGAGAAAGAAGTTATATGCTAAATTCTCGAAGTGTGAATTTCGGCTACAGGAAGTTTAGTTCTTAGGACACATAGTCAGTAATGAAGGGATCAAAGTGGACCCAGCAAAGATTGAGGCAATTACAAATTAGGAAAGACCGAGAACTCCAACAGAAGTAAGAAGTTTCTTGGGATTAGCGGGATATTATCGTCGATTCGTTCAAAATTTCTCAAGGATTGCAACACCATTAACGAAGCTTACATGAAAGAATGAAAAGTTTATATGGAACGATAAATGTGAAGAAAGTTTTCAGGAATTGAAGCGAAGATTAATCACGACACCTATTTTATCACTTCCAGATGATCAAGGAAATTTCGTAATCTATAGCGATTCTTCTCATAAAGGACTCAGATGCGTTTTGATGCAACACGATAAGGTGATTGCGTATGCGTCAAGGCAATTGAAATCACATGAACAAAAATATCCTACTCATGATTTGGAGCTAGCAGCCATAGTTTTATCTTTGAAAATTTGGAGACATTATCTATATGGAGAAAAATGCGAGATTTACATGGATCATAAAAGCTTGAAGTACATATTCACACAGAAGGAGCTTAATATGAGACATAGGAGGTGGTTAGAGTTGATTAAGGACTACAACTGTATGATTAACTATCATCCCGGTAAAGTAAATATTGTAGCGGAGGCGTTAAGTCGTAAAGAAAAGTTAAATGTATTATCAGTACCCGAAGAGATATATAAGGAATTTCTGAAATTGGAATTGGAAGTTAGAATTTGCAAGCCTGATGAAGCAAAAGTGTATAGTATGACTTTCCAGCCGGAGTTGTTAGAGAAGATAAAGAAGTGTCAAGAAGAAGTAATGGATCAGGACATAAATCGTTTGGTAGGTGAAGAATTGTGCACGCAAAAGGACGATCAAGGTATTCTTAGGTTTTCTTCTAGAATTTGGATTCCACCAGTAACGGAGTTGAAGAATGAAATTTTACAGGAAGCTCATAGTTCAAGGTATTCAATCCATCCAGGGAGTACCAAGATGTACAGAGATTTAGAGGAAAATTATTGGTGGCCAGATATGAAGAGGGAAATTGCGGAATGGGTTAGCAGATGTTATACATGTCAGAGAGTTAAAGCAGAGCATCAGAGACCAAGTTAATTATTACAATCATTGGAGATTCCAGAGTGGAAGTGGGAGCATATTGCCATTGATTTCATAGTTGGATTATCAAGGACAAAAGCTAATCATGATGCCATCTGGGTTATAGTGGATAGACTTACCAAGCCAGCTCATTTTCTGCCTATAAATGAAATATTTTCACTCGACAAGTTAGTCCATATGTACTTGAAAGAAATTGTAATTCGTCATGGAGTTCCTGTGTCTATCATATCCGATCGAGATCCGAGATTTAATTCAAGATTTTGGAAGAGTTTTCAAGAATGTTTGGGAACGAGACTGAATATGAGTACGGCTTACCATCCACAGACAGACGGCCAGAGTGAGAGAACGATCTAGACAATCAAAGACATGTTACGTGTTTGTGCTATTGATTTCAAAGGAAGTTGGGACGAGCATTTACCCCTGGTAGAATTTGATTACAACAACAGTTATCACGCTAGTATTGGAATGCCACCCTATGAAGCTCTTTATGGACGCAAATGTCGATCTCCTGTATATTGGGACGAAGTAGGAAAACGCAAAATACTTGGACCTGAATTAGTACAACAGATGAAGGAAGTTGTTGAAGTTATCCAGAAGAGATTGATAGCAGCACAAGACCGTCAAAGGAAGTATGCAGACCAATCAAGGAAAAATATGGAATTCGAAGAAGGAAATTTGGTATTACTGAAAGTATCACCGTGGAAGGGATTGATGAGATTTGGAAAGAAAGGAAAACTGAGCCCAAGATATGTTGGACCTTTTGAGATTTTAAAGCACGTTGGAGAAGTAGCTTACGAGTTGGCGTTACCTCCGCACATGGAGCACATTCACAATGTTTTTCATGTATCGATGCTTAAGAAGTATAATCCAGACTCTAGGCATGTAATAGAATATGAGCCAATAGAGCTTCAGGCAGATTTGTCATATGTAGAGAGTCCGATAGAGATTCTAGAGTAAAGAGAGAAAGTATTAAGAAATAAAGTGGTAAAGTTAGTAAGAGTATTGTGGAGAAACCCAAAGGTTCAAGAGTCAACCTGGGAGTTAGAAAGTGATATGAAAGAAAAGTACCCTCATTTGTTTTCTTAGGAGATTCTGAGGACAGAATCCTTTTAAGGGGGGAAGGATGTAATATCTGGGATATACTGTGTAATAATTTTGCTAATAAATAATTATTATGTATGTTTAGTATTTATTCTGTGAATTATTTGTTAAGTGTTAAATGTGTTTGGATGTTTAAAAATAATATTAATTGAGTATTTTAATTTTTATATGTCCAAAATAAAATATAAATAATTGTCATATCTTCCTATTTATTTTTATGTTGATTTATGATTTTATAGGAAATATATGGATTTTATAAAATCTTTTTCCGAGTATTTAAAAACTATTTTATACAATCGGGAACCAACCAACGTCATCCGTTTTTACGCTCTTATAACCCGAAACTCTTCCGAGAACTCCTTCCTAACCTAATTGCAATATTCCGAGCATTTTCCATGTTTCGACTTTTTCGATCCGGAGTACGGTTTGTCCTGTGCGGCCCCGGCGTAACATTTTCGATACATTATTCATTTCGGTAAATCAATAAAACTCGTATTTTTGATAAACGTGATATTTTATTAAACTATCATAATTATCACCTCGTAATACGTGTAACCAGGCGCTGAGACTAAGACCGCAGTACAAATTGTACTGATTTGGATAATTATCCCGAAAAACGGTACCGTTTGGATCACTTTTTATAAATAAACGTACAATTTTATATTCGGAATGATCCAACGGGATACTAATTTTCCGTTAATTAGAAATAACCTTTACCGTATTTTATTTCGTACCGAAAATAATTTGCAAACAGTAATTATATAGTTTTACAGAGAAAATTCATATATTCATAAACCTTTCTGAAAATCAAACCAACAAATCGAGGTGTTAGTGATCACTGTTTGGAAAGTTCGAGTAACCAAATCGAAGGTCTTGAGGAGTACTTTCAGAATCTGTGATCCATACACCTGCAGAAATCAAGGTTATTTTCTATAATTTTTATTATTTTTGAATTATTTTAATTAAAAATATGAATTTTTATTCGGATGATTGTTTGAATGATTTGATAATTGCATGTTGTAGAGCTTGTTTTCCTGATGATTTTGATATATTATATGACTGATTTGGAGTTCAATAACATGTTCAAAATTGAGTTTGATTTTTGAATTTTGAAATTAGGGTTTATAACCCATATGAATGTTCTTAATTAAAATTTAGGGCTTTTTGATCTAGGGGTTATTAGCTGTTGATATATAGTGGGTTGTGTTCCTTATGAAATTTGCAATCGATTGGTATATAGCTCGTTAACAGAGGATTCGTGAATCGAAGGGAGTTGTGATTTTAAGTTCACGTCGAGTTCGCCGGAAACCGACGAACTTCTCGGCCAAATTCCAGCCAACTCAGGGATGGGTTGTGTGATTTGATGGCATGGTTAGATTCCTGGTGTGGTGTAGGTCATATCTGGAGGTGGTGGTGGTCTGAGCATCCCTAAATCGTCTTCTCCGGAGAGACTGGGCATTTTCCGGCGACCCCTTGTAAAATTACAGTTTGATACCTAAACTTTTGGGGACGATGTAGTTTGGTCCCTGAAGTTTCCAGAGTTTGTAAAAATAGGATTCCTGTTTTAAAAATATTTAAAAATCATATTTTCTATTTATTTTAATTATAAAAATTCGTTTTTAATTTCTGAAAATTCCAAAAATTATTATTTTAATTCCAAAATTTATTTTTAATTCAAAAATAAATATGAATTAATTAGTTAATTAATTTTAGTTAATAATTAATTGATTAATTGATTAATTAATTCAAAAATTAATTGATTAATTGATTTAATAAATTATTAATTAATTTTAATTAATTATTTAATTAGATTTAATTATTTAAAAATGATTTAAAAATTCTGAAAAATAGTTTTGAGCTTTAAAATATTATTTTAAATTGTTTTCAAGGCTCGATATTTATTATAAAATTGTTTTAGAGCCAAATTTGGCCAACCGACCCTGTTTATTGCTTTGAAATTAATCCAACGACCCGTTTTAATTTTGAAAAATATTTTAAAAATCATTTTAAATACCCGAAAGCATGTTTACAACCCGAGACTCCTTTATAAATAATATATTATTGATTGTTTGACGTGTTACGTGTTATATGTGACTTGTTGATTGATTATCAGTCTATATGTTCAGTGTTTACTTGTTTATTACGTAACTTTCAATCCGTTAATTGGATTTGGGTAAAACGAAGGGTAGATAGAAATGTGTATCGAATCGAATCATATGAGTTAAATATTGATAGATGTTTATGATATATGAGCAGAAGAGGCAAGGCGCAGGAAAGGGAAACAGATAGTCGCGGAATAGACGGTTATAATTGAAAGTTAGTGCAGTATAGCAAGCTAGTACCAGACAAGTGTTCTGAACTTTCTCGAGATATATTATAGTTGATTGATAGTCATGTTTCATATTGCAAGTGCTTTGAAGCACTGAACCCTAAACCCTGATTCCAGTTTTTGATCTTGAGCCGTAAACCTTATTTTTTCTAAACCATTGATTGTTGTATACCCAAATATGAATCATAAATATACGATACTACTCCACAAATACATACAAACTAAATACCAAACACTGATCCAGATTACTTACATATTCAAACCATTGTACCTTATGCTTTGAGAGACCAAATCCTTGAAACCTTGAAACATTGATTCCTTTGTTATCCAATTCTTTCATTACTTAACAACCAAGCTTTGAAATTGCTATATTGATCCTTGGTGAAGATTGAAACCATTTTATTATCAAACATCCATTGCTATTTATGATTCTGTTTATTGCTTTACATTGTTTATTCTGTTATTATGTTAGAATTGGATTGTTTTTATAAAATTGTGGACCAGATTCATGGTCAGACCATATTAATGGTCAAGTTAGGCCAATGTGTGCCTTGGATCCAGTAGTTACAGCAGTGCTGTGTGCTTTGCTCGGGGTTAGTGCGTGACTGATCAGCAGCCTAACCTTGGTTTTTAAAATAAAAATATAATATCCAATTCTAAATCATAATTTATTGTTCACTTGATATCATAACCCTTTCCACTTGATGATCATTATTCTCAGTCTTGTCATTGAGACTTGCTGAGCAAGTTAGCTCATTTGTGCGATATGTTCTTTTCCAGTTAAGAAGGAACCAGTTGGTAGCGAGGATCTCCAATCCAGTGCGAGAGCTAGGGGTCCAGATTGATCGAATTAAGCTAGCAGGCATCTTTTGGGGATAATTTAAGTTTGTAAAAGTTTATAATAATGTTTAATACTCAGTTTTGAGTTTGAATAGTTGGGATTTGGACATTTGTAATATAAAGTGTGTGTGTGGCTTGTGTATATACTTTAACCTGTTGCAGTCCGTGGTAGTTGGTAAGTAGGGTCATTGCATATTATTATTATCTTTATTATTGTTATAAGCAGGTTAAAAATAAGGTGTGGACCCCAAACTTCTGACCAGGGTTTGAAGGGCGCCATACAAACTTTGTAACTGGATGTACGCCATGTACTACACTTGATATCAGACACCCCTACCTTTGTTGATTATCGTTGTAACTCTTTTTCAATATTTCTTCCTTAGTTGTTGAATCATTGATATTCATCCTTGATGACCCCTCTCGTATGAGGACAGTTCTTCTTTTGATAAGAATCTCATAATCCCAATCCTCTGATTGTTCATCGTAATATTATTATTTGGAATCCCTTAAAGATTGATATAATTCTTTCATGACTTAAGAATTTTTGAAATGTTATTCTTTCTGGCATCTAATTCTTATAAAAATGCAAAGTTTTTAAAAGTTGAATTGCCAAAGGGGCAAAATATTTTCTTGAGAATTGCCAAAGGGGCAAAATATTTTCTTAAGAATAGTGGATCTGGACTAAGATGCATGTCCTTTCCACACTTATTATTTGAGGCTTAAAAGTTGCCTCGGTATCCCAACAATATTGTTATGAACCCAGCGAGGTTCGGGATTACTTTGCGGCTGATCGCTGGTTGTAATCCGTAGCGTCATAAATGCTTTTGAGCAATAATTTGGTTAAAAAGTTTTGATTTGAATAATGATGCCATGATACAATATATCTTGTTCCATGATATTATTATGCTTTTATGATATGATTTGTACTATTGAATTGCGATGAATGATGGCTTTCACCCTATCTTGATCCTTGATTTTTGAAAGCCCAAACCTTTCTTTATAACCTTTGTATATCCAAAGATAGAAATCTGCCACCTTGAGATTTAAAAGTAGAATGCCTCAGATTTTGCTATTGTTATTATTATTGCTTTTATAGAACTGCTATGTAGTTACTTGCTGAGCTTTTGTGCTCATTTATATTTGCTTTGCTCTAACCATGGCAGTTAAGAAAGAAGATGGCCTGACTTAGGCATTCAGCTCGTATGAGCATTCCTGGCAGTCCCTACTGTGTCATAGGTTTCCAGATGCCAGAGCAGGTAGCAGTGAGTGTGAGCATGTGTAGTAGATGGAAGGATTCTTTAAGTTAGTTCAGATACAATGGGTTATCTGTCTATTCCATTTAGGAATCCATTGAAAATGAATTAATTAATATTTTGGGTTGTAATATATTTATTTTGGTTGGTAGTTGTAATCTTTTCTCAAACTTAATCCTGTGTAGATCCTGTTAGTAGTTAATCGGAGTTTAATATATCTGTTGATATTATTTGTTTAATGGCGTGTGAGTCCTCATTTCCTAACCCCGAGATTGAGGTCGTCATAAGTTTGGGATCAGAGCTACAAGATGTAGTCCCTGAAATAAGTTAGGACAAAGGGTATTTGGGAAATTATATTGCGAGAGTGTTCGACTCATATAGAGTTGAGTTAGACTATTAGGTATAGTCTAAGTGAATAGGATAAGAGCGTGAAATAAAGTTAGGGCTTTGAGTCAGTTGGAGGTTTATTTAACCCTAATATTGTTTCGTGGCTGTTATTTTATGTCTTCTCTCATGACCCTAGTTCAGACGATAGCGGTTTTAATTCAGTTTTTGATTGATGATGATACTTAGGTTGTTGTTAAATATCAAAAGTGGTATTAATATAGATGATTGATGTTGATTTTAGTATGGGATGTTGTGAGCATCAAAGTTCGTATTGATATCTAATTTGATATGACATCAAAATGAGTATTAATATCAAGAGTTGAGAGCTTTGATGGATAGATTAGCTCGTGAGTCTAGGCAGCAGACTTTAGTGTTGGACGACGAGCTGATAATCCGTGTTAAGATGGTTGAGCAGTTTATCGGAGGATATTGGATGAGGGACCGTCCACTAGTGATGCAGATGCTGAGGCCCGAAGGGTTTATAAGATCATTCGTTGGATGTAGTCCGTATTGAGAGAGATCTTGGATAGTTAGATGGTGATGACTATATAGGACTTTGGTGGAGCAGTAGTTGTCGATGTTGTTGTATTATGTTTGGTTTTCTATGGTTGTAGTCAATAGAGGCTAGGTAGAAGTTGAGGGTATGAAGGGGGGATGTTTTCCAATTTTTCCTCTATTTTATCCTGCTGTATCATTGTACCTTATGCCTGAACTTATTGTACCTAAACTTCTTTATTATGCACTGTTGAAGCCTTATATAAATCTTTCACCTTGTAAACCCTGGAAATCTTTATCAACTCTTTTACATATTATGTTTCTAAATACCTTGTAAATCATATCTTGTTCCATGTGAGGACCATAACTGAGGAGCGAATTATGTAGTAATAGGATTGTATGTGCAAGTGGATAAAGCTTAAAACCCACAAATGGTTTGAAAAAGAATCTTTCTTGTTATATATGCCATGCTATCGTATTACTAAATAATTGCTCAATTAGGATTATAAAGAATGGTCACATCACCAAACCATCAATCAAAAACTCAAAGCTAAGAACTAAACCAAGATACTCCTATGATGAACCAACTTGTTCAATTTTTGCAACAACATGTAGCCCCTAAAGTCGGAAACTTCAAACATTTTCAGTCCGTGCATCCCCCATAGTTTGTAAGATTGCCAGAACCGATTAAAGCTCAGTCGTGTTTGAGAGAAATGGAAAAGCGTTCGAGTTAACGGAAGTTAAGGATGAGAAAAAGGCGCAGTACGCAACTTATTACCTTTAGGTTGAGGCAAGTTATAGGTAGAAATCTTCAAAGGTGCTGCTTGAAGGAAAAGTTATAATCTAAGAGAAGTTTACGGAGATGTTTTAGAGAAGTATTTTCCAAATTATATGCAAGACCAGTTAGAGATGAGGTTTCTGAATCTGAGACAAGAAGACGTGATTTGTTTTAAGTACAATCAAGAAGGTCACTATTTGATGGAATGCCCAAATGAAGCAGGGACGCCGGAATTGACTTATTTTAAATATGGAAAGGTGGTCCATATGACAAGGAACTGTAAGGAGCCTATTCAGAAGGCGAATGTGCTTAGGATTACTGGACCATCGCCCTCTGCAGCACCAGCAGCTCAGCCAAGGGCAAGAATGTTCAACCTGACAATGAAAGATGATGTACAGAATGTGGATGTAGTGGCAGGTATGCTTGATATAAAATCAGTAGAAGTTAAAGTGCTAATGGATTATGGAGCAACTAGATCCTTTGTTGCTAAAAGTGTTATTGCTAGATTAAAGTGTGTTGCATACCCTCTCGAACCTAATTTGATTAGAGAAGTAGCAAATCAAGAAAGAGTTACTGCCAAGAGAATCTGTCCCATTTGCGATAGAATTATAGAAGGTCGACACTTTTCCGCTGACTTAATTCTTTTTAAGTTAGGAGAATTCGACGTTCTATTAGGGATGGATTGGTTTTCAAACCACTATGTGCAAATCGGATGTAGAAGCAAGAAAGTGAAATTAGAGACCCAGGATGGTATTGAAGTGATATTCAAAGGAAAAAAGCAAGAGAAGAAGTTTCTAATGGCTATCCAAACGAAGAGACTATTACGACATGGGTGTGAAGCGTATTTAGCACATATGAAGGATGTAGAAAAGGAGTCCTTAAGGATTAAAAATATTCCAGTAGTTAAAGAGTTTCCCGATGTGTTTCCAGATGAATTACCTGGACTACCTCTAGATCGAGAGGTCGAGTTTATGATTGATTTGGCTTCTAGAACGAAATCAATATCGAAAGCTCCCTATCGAAGTCTGTTGAGATAAAAAAGTTAGCGACGTAGTTGCAGGAATTGCTGGACAAAGGAGTTATTTGCCTGATTGTATCCCTGAGGGGTGCACCAGTGCTATTTGTAAATAAGAAAGATGAAAATATGAGGCTGTGTATCAATTATCGCGAATTGAATGAGTTGAGGAATAAGAATAAGTATCCTCTACCGCGAATCAATGACTTGCTTTGATAAATTGGAAGGAGCTACTTGTTTCTCAAAGATTGACTTAAGATCTGGGTATCATCAGCTGAAGATTAAGCGGATGATATACCCAAGATGGCGTTTCGAACAAGATATGGACATTATGAGTTCTTGTGATGGCATTTTGATTGATAGATATGCCAGCTGCATTTATGGATCTCGGGAATAGAGTATTCAAGGAATATTTGGATAAGTTCGTGATCATATTATTTACTGACGATATCTTGATATACTCCAAGACGGAGGAAGAATACATGGAAACATTTGAGGATTTCTTTGGAAATTTTGAGGAAAGAGAAGTTATATGCAAAGTTTTCGAAGCGTGAATTTTGGTTAAAGGAAGTTCAATTTCTTGGACATGTAATTAACAGTGAATGTATTAAAAGTAGAACCAGCCAAAATAGAAGTTGTGAAGAATTGGGATAGGCCTAAGACTCTTATAGAAGTCATAAGCTCTCTTGGATTAGCAGGGTATTACATGAGATTTGTACAAGATTTTTCTAAGATTATTGTCCCATTGACTAAGTTGACAAGGAAGAATGAAAAGTTTGTTTGGATGGATAAGTGTGAAGGAAGCTTTCAAAAGTTAAAGAAAAGGTTGGTAACCGCATCAGTGTAAGTTTCACCCAACGAATAGGTAAGTTTGTGATCTACATCAATCCTTCGTATAAAGGGCTAAGTTGTGTGTTGATGCAACACGGGAAAGTGATATTATCTGTGACAAAGAAATTAAAGCCACACGAGCAGAAATATCTTACGCATGATCTAGAATTAGCAGCGATTATATTTGCCCTTAAGATTTGGAGGCATTATTCGTATGGTGTAAAGTGTGAGATTTATACGGACCACAAAAGCTTAAAGTATATTATTACGTAGAAAGAATTGACTATGTGGCGAAGGAGATGGTTGAAATTGATCAAAGATTATGACGGTATTATCAGTTATCCTCCCGGAAAGGTGAATGTTGTAGCAGATGCGCTAAGCCGTAAAGAAGGGTTGAATGTGTTAAACTTCATCTGAGGAATTAATAAAGGATTTTGGGAAGTTGGAAATAGAAGTACGAATTCCAAAAATGGGAAGTGAGGTAATATATGCAATGACTTTTCAGCCGAAAATTTTAGAAAAGATTCGACGACATCAAGAACAAATGTTGAACCACGAGAAGGATAAGTTGTCTGGAAAAGAAATTAAGGCTCAAAAGGATAATAAAGGAATATACCCAGTTGCTCGCGTATTTGAAATTTTTAGTGTTATGGAATTGAAACACGAGATTCTTCATGAAGCGTATAACTCAAGATTATCAATTCACCATGGAAGTACAAAAATGTAAAAGGACTTAAAAGGAAGTTATTGGTGGCCAAATATGAAAAAGGAAGATTGTGAAATAGATAAGTAAATGCTATACATTCTAGAAAGTAAAAGTGGAACGTCAGCGACCGAGTGGATTGTTTCAACCACTAGACATACCTGAACGGAAATGGGAGCTTATCGCGATGAATTTCATGGTAAGATTACCAAAGACTAAGTCTAATCATGATGTAATATGGGTAATAATTGATCGATTGATAAAGTCAACACGTTTCTTGCATATCAGTGAAAGATTCTTATTGGAAAATTTTAGTTAAGATGTATGTTGATGAAATCGTGATGCGTCACGGAGTTCTAATGTCTATCGTATCCGGTAGAGATCCAAAATTTAACTCGAGATCTTGGCGACAATTTCATGATCATTTGGAAGCTAAATTGAAAAATGAGTACGACATATTATCCGCAGAACATCGGACAAAGCGAAAGGACTATTCAAATAATTGAAGGTACGTTGCGAACTTGTGCATTGGATTTCAAAGGGAATTGAGATGACCTTTTTCCTTTGATTGAATTCTCTTATAACAATAGTTATCACGCAATTATCGACATACCGTGTAACGAGGCATTGTATGGATGAAAGTGCAGATCCCCTACCTACTGGGACGAAGTTGGCGAACACAAATTATTAGCCCATAGTTGATACAACAGACAAAAGAAAAAATGGATGTGATTCGCAAAAGGCTGATTGCTGCTCAAGATTGATAGAAGAAAGATGCAGATCAAAACAAGAAAGGATGTGATATTCGCACCTGTAATCAAAGTATTTTTAAAGATCCCTCCATGGAAAGGTCTATCCAGATTCGGGAAGAACGGCAAGGTGAGTCCTAAATATACTGGACCATTTGAAGTGCTAAGGCAAATTGGAAAAGTAGCATATAAGTTAGCGTTACCTCCGCACATGCAACATCTTCATAACGTGTTTCACGTTTCTCTTCTGAAGAAGTATAATGCTGATGCTAGTCATGTGATTGAGCTAGGACCCATGGAAAATCAACGAGATCTATCATATGTGAAGCATCTAGTATAAATTCTAGATCGTAAAGAAAAAGCGCTTAGAAATAAAGTGGTGCCTCTAGTTAGAGTTTTGTGGAGAAATCCCAGGATAGAAGAGTTAGCTTGGAAATTAAAAAGTGAATTGCGGGAGAAATATCCCCATTCTATTTGTTTAGATTAGATTTCGAGGACATAATCATTTTAAGGGGGTAGAATGTAACGACTGGGAATTTTCGTGAATTAATTATGCGAGTAAAGTGTAATTATGTGAATTATGTGTTATTATGTGAGAATGGAAATATTTAAATAAATATTATATTCCAGTTTGATGTGTCAGCTGGTATAAAGAGAATGATTGTGAAGCGTAGTTGAAAACGCTCAGCATCTGGCCGTCAGTCAGGACGCGACCCGTTACGTGAAGAATGAATATTAGTAAAAAGGAAAATTTTATGATTAAGTATATTTCATTACGATACGTGATATGTGAATCTATGTTGTTAACTATTAAGGTGCATGATTATATAATTATATGCTTGTATAATATTATTTAGAATTTTAGAAATTAAGAAGTGCATTAATTGCTATTTATATAGGTTATAAATGTATTTTTATTCTTTAAGAAAAATAGTTTTCAAAAATTATTTTTATTCATAAATTTTGAATTTGATTTTATTAAATTCCTAAAATTCTAAGCTATTTTATGATGTCACTCTTGTAATTTATAGATTTATGGTTTTATTTATAAAATGTATTCTTTGTAATTAATTAGATTAATAATTATTAGATTACCTAATTGCCCTTGCATGCATTTTCACTCACAATATAAGAGAAGGGTAGTTGTGTCATTAATCACCCCACTATCTCATTTCAACTTAGCCAAATGAACATATCATCCTTGCCTGCATTTTTGTGCTAGTAGGGACATAATGGTAGGTTGGTAATTTCATAATTCTATTAAATTTGAGAATAAAAAGATGAGACAAAAGCTTGTTACTTCCATCATCACTTCATTCATTTCATTTCTCCCATTTCTCTCTTTTCTCATTCTTCTATCCCGGTTCCCTCTCCCTTTCTTCTTCTTCTCTCTCTCATTCGAGCTCTCTTTCTCTCTCTCCTCTACATGCAACATCAAATCCTACTTAGAATTCAAAGATCTTGCCATTTATCTTCATCCTTTTCAATTCTCTATACATATACTCTTTGCATGTAAGTGTTTAAGGAAGTTCTTGTATCAACATCTCTTGGTTATATATAAGAAAATACAATTTCTTAGTGTATGACCTTACGAGAGAGTATAATACATAAGTTATGTGATTTTCTTGGTTTGTTTTGGAGATAGGTTCAACTTTTGCTATTAAAAAGGTGGGGTTTGATTTTGATTCAAAGTTTACAAAGGGTTTTGGTTCAAAGATTTGGTTTTTGGTTCAAATGAATGAGTTTTACAAAAAGGTTTTAATGTTCGATTGGTTTAGTTTTCTTGCATGCATGTAAAGTCCTAAGTGTAATCAAGTTATATTTTGTTTGGTTTGGAAATAAGATGGGTTAAATGATTAGATCATGGATTTAATTAAGTTGGATTTGTGATTTAGAGTATTGCATGTTGAGTTGATTGATTGCATGTCGATTCTACAAGTTGTTTTGTTAATAATTGGGTTATTGTTTAATTTGAAAATATAATTTGGTTTATATTGGATATGTGAGTAGATAATTATGAATAAGTTAAGTTTTGATTATTAAAAGCATGGATTTCATTCGGTTTTCAAAGGAATAAATGATTGGATTTATGCATGTTAAGATTTTGTTCAAAAATAATGTTTTGGTTTGGTTTTTGATTTAAAAGAAATGATTTCAAGAAGTGTTCTTGTTTGGAATGGATTAAAATAGGTTTAAATTATAAATGGAACTTTGCATGTCGATATTTTTGATAAATTGTTTGTGTTTTATTGCAAAGGCCGAATGGTGTATGATATTAAAAAGGGTTGATTCAAGTTGTTTGGTCAATTTGATTTTAGAGTCTAATTATATGGTTTTTGTAAGATTGATTTGGTGTTTAAAAGATTTTTGGTTGGTTTCATGTCAAGTTAAGTGGTTGCATGTTGAGTTCTTGACTTGGTACCATTTTTTTTGGTTCAAATTTTATAGTTAAAAATGAAGGAATAGTTGTTTGGTTGTCGAATTATTTAGATCGTGATTGTTTTGTTAAGATATAGATTTAAGTATACAAGTATATACTCGCTATGTGTTATATGAGTACTCTATGATTATGCTTGAATATACGAGTTAGGTATATAAGTATATACTACTAAGTGCTATGTGAATATTCTGTGATTATACTCGTGTATATAAGTAAAGCTTTAATGCGAGTTGGGATAATCGTTAGACGTTCAGGGAACGTCAAGTGCGAATAAGTATCTAATTAGGGATTATGTTTTGGATTGTAGATTCAGATAACTGAGGCATCCAGGATTGTAGATTCAAATAGTGGAGGCATTCAGGCTAGAAAAGGGAAAGGAAACTTAGGTGGCAGTAGTTCAGCTTCAGTAGTTCAGCTTTAGTAGTTCAGTTTCAGTTTCAATAAAGCAGGAAAGCGACTTAAGGCAAGTAACTCTGCCTCTTCTTATGAATTGATATTGCTAATGCCATGATAAAGTAGTGATTCTTTTTTATAATTGTGATAAACCTATTATTGTTTTCTGAGAAACCCTAATATTGATTCTCATGATAACTTGTTATTGAATATTGTTCGACCGTATACAACCACTTGATTGATTCATACCTGATTATATTGCCTATTTTCTTTGTCACCCTATCTCGTAAACCCTAAGAGAACCTTTATGAATTCCCTTGCAAAATGTCTTGAGTAGCCTGAATTCTTCATTAATTTAAATACCTTTGCCTTGTTGATTAATTCTCTTGAATACCTTTGCCTTGATGATTAATTCTCTCGAATACCTTGAATTTGATTTCTAATATTGCTTCAATAATTCCCTATATTGACCATTACTTATAATTCAAATTTCTTGAACTACATTTATTTGATAACTATCCTTTATTTCCATATCCAAACTTTGTAACTGGATGTACGCCATGTACTACACTTGATATTAGACACCCCTACCTTTGTTGATTATTGTTGTAACTCTTTTTCAATACTTCTTCCTTAGTTGTTGAATCATTGATATTCATCCTTGATGACCCCTTTAGTATGAGGATAGTTCTTCTTTTGATAAGAATCTGGTAATCCTAATCCTCTAATTGTTGATCGTAATCTTATTGTTTGGAATCCCTTAAAGATTGATATGATTCTTTCATGACTTAAGAACTTTTAAAATGTTATTCTTTCTGGCATCTAATTCTTATAAAAATGCAAAGTTTTTTAAAGGTTGAATTGCTAAAGGGGCAAAATGTTTTCTTGAGAATTGCCAAAGGAGCAAAATGTTTTCTTGAGAAAAGTGGATCTGGACTAAGACGCATGTCCTTTCCACACCTATTATTTGAGGCTTAAAAGCTGCCTCGGGATCCCAACAATATTGTTTAGAATCCAGCGAGGTTCGGGATTACTTCATGGCTGATCACCGGCTGTAATCCGTAGCGTCATAAATAATTTTGAGCAATGATTTGGTTAAAAAGTTTTGATTTGAATAATGATGCCATGATACCATATATCTTGTTCCATGATATTATTATGCTTTTCTGGTATGATTTGTGCTATTGAATTGCGATGAATGTCTGCTTTCACCCAATTGTTAGGTTACACAACACTGTAGAAGGGGGTTGAATACAGTGTTATTACAATCAAATCGATCTTGAACACAAGTAACAGTAAACAAATATATTCAATATAATAAATTCTGTTATAATGGAACTGTTCTCTCTCAGTGATGAACAAATATCACTAAGAGCTGCTAGATTACAATGAATAATATATCTCGATAATAATAACACATCTAGTATAAACCTATGACTGTGTTTATATATTACACAGTTACAAGATAACTTCTAATTGATATGGAATATAATTATGTCTCCTAAAATATATCAATCAGATATCTTATACAAGTCTTCTAGTCTTCTAATTCTTTCCATGCATATCTTCTTTTGTTTTAGTCTCGTTCTTCTACTACTAATCAGCTTCCTTCCTTAACTGTAAGTCCTCCCGTACTTAAGTTCTGATATGACCTTAAATCCTGATCTTATGTTCCGACTTCCAGTAAGTACTGATTCCAGTAAGTCCTAATATTTCCTGTTTATTAAGATCTGAAAACTAAACATGAAACATATTAGACATGACATCTCAAATATATCTAACAATCTCCCCCAACTTGTAAATTATGCAAAATATACAAGTTAATAGATTTGATAATGTCAAAAACATTTAAGTTCAAATGCATAAAGAATTTAACTGAATAACTAACTACAACTTACAGTCCTTGTAGCTTTTACCAATCTCACTTAGTCAATCTGAATCCATAATAATTCTTAACAAAGTGTGATATCAACTTTTCTTCTTTAATCCTCAGGACCTGAGAGAGTGTAGTCTTGACTTGCTTCATCTCTTCATTCTCACTTCCAATCTGATAGATTGCAGTCCTTATTGTAGAGATATGGTTTCTTTCTAAACTATTGTCCAGTCTTATTACCCTAGGATGAGAAGAGTCTTCATTATAGCATAGACATTTCTCTTTCAGTATTACCTCAAGCTTAGCAGAATCCTTCTTTAAAGGAATTTCACTTCCATCATCTTCAACAATACATGGAATGAATTATGTAAATCTTGAACCAAAAATTCTTGCTTTATCTCTGATGGTCTTCAGTATGAAGTTTGACCATCTCCTAGTAATATTAGACTTTACCTCTAAAAGGTAATGAAAGAATTGAAGTTCTTTCAGAGTTTTGTTCAGTATATCTGATTCTAACATATGATATGTCCTTCCATCTTCAAGAAATAGAATCAGATTTTCTTTGATGTTGTGCTTATCATGAGCATCCAGTACCACTTGAACAGAGATAACCTTGTCAAGGTGTTTCAGAGTAACATCTTCAAGAGGTTTGTCAGTTAGTAAAAATGGATCTCGTGTAGCAACTTCAAATCCTATTTTGATTTTAGCTTCATCAGAACCTAGTCTAGCCCTGTCTATTGGTTCTCTAGCATTTAACCCAATAGACATGAAATCAGACAGCAATTGGCTTTTCTTTGGATCTGATGGTTTGATGTAACACCCCCAAATCCGGGGTCAGGGATCCGGGTTGTCACGAGTTCCATTTCCCTTAATAATACTTAATCTTAACAATCAACCAACTACTGCGTACTGTGACCCCACAATACACACACACACCACAAGTTATAGTCTCAGAGATGAATACCAAAAATAACACAAGTCATTTTATTCCACAATTATAAGTCATTACACCTCAAAAGGGTTTCTGAATAAATTTACATATTCTTTGCCATTATTACAATTCATAATATATCTAATTCTGGTACATCAATAGTTGAAAACCTAGCCTATTGGTAGTTCCTACCTCAGCTACGGCGGCATCAACGCCTAAAGGAAACTGCGGAACGTTTCCTATCTGCTCGCGAATTGGGAGCTTGATCCTGTTCATCTTGTCTATCTATTGTTATGTGATGAAAGAAGAAGCAAGGGTGAGCAACAAGCCCACCGAAATAATATGTATAATAATTAACAATATCTGAGCATTCTCATAGTACTCATGAAAGTCTTGGTCAAGAAGAAATGAACCAAGTTTGACATCTTAACGCGACCAAGTCGCAAAATATTCAGTATATATGTATATATACTTTTCAAAATCTTGGAAGTCCTCTTCCATGCATAATACACACAGAGTTCCAGTCTATAACTGTATAAAAATATCGTTGCAAGGTGATTTCATATATCTACCCTTGTCTCAACATTTTTCTGAAAATCTTTGTCATGCATAAGATAAACATTTACTAGATATAAGTTGAAAAGATGAAGTTACAAGATACTCCAATATACTTATATCTTTTCCGAATACTACTTGAACTACCACCGTTCAAGTTATAATTAGTTTCAAGAGGTCATCACACAGATGAGACTACAAGATAAGATTTGAATAGATTCAATCTTTGAAATATCATTGAATGAAATGAAGTTACGAGATACTTCATTAAGTCCTGATATATATATATGTCCATATATATCTCTCATACATTTCCTGAAAACCTCTGTCATGTAAAGTATGAACAGAGTTGTAATATCCAATGAATTTTGGAAAGAAAAGAATTTTGGCATAAACCCGATATCTTGCTGATCAGGGAAAGATACCAATAAGTAACCTTTTCTACTGTAGATGGATGAATTCCTCGCCGGTCATCACCCTGGCCGCATTAGGACCTCGCGCTAGACCGTTACCCGGCCACTCACGCATGGATGGACTGTCACCCAGCCTCTTACACCTTTATAGACCGTACCCCGGCCTGTCGCTTATGCCGACTCAACCAGATGGACTTACTTCCCGAACGTTGGGCAAGTAATCAAATTATTTTCTCAAAATAGCAACCTCGTTGCGAATATAAAATACACCACAGAGCCGGATCCCCAAGATTTTTGAGCGAATATTCAAGTCTCCTTCGAAAGGAAGATCTTAAATCTGAAAACGAGTTTTAGGATCCGCTCTAACTTTTAAAATCATTTTGAAGACTCGAAAACATTTTTAAGAATATTTGGAGTAAAGCTGATTTAATGAAATAAATCAGTCCCGATATATTAGAAAATATCTGAATATTATTATTTAAATAATATTCTCATAAGGATAATCCTTATAAAAATAATTGAAGTAAAAGTTTTAAAACTTATACTTGAAATGAATAATAAATAACCAAAGATATACTTATACGAAAGTGCGATCTTTATTTGACTAATCAAAAATAAGTTTGATTATCGAAACATTATTCTTTAATAAAATAAAGAATATTATTTAATAAAAAAGCGGAGTCATATGTCCTCAAATGAATATTCAAAATAATATTCATTAAATAAAATAAACGGAGTCTTAAGTCCTCGAATGAATATTCAAAATAATATTCATTAAATAAAATAAAGTTATCGAATAAACCTTATTCGATTAATAGTTTTGAAAACTATATCAATATATATATATATATATTATACTCGGGAACATCGACTCTCGGTTTAGAAAAATGTTCACCTTTGGGTCCCCTATACTAAGGGTATACGCAACTACTACTTATCTCTAGCATAGGTATTATGCAACTTATAAACAATTGAATCAACAATTAGATATCAAGATTACGAAACTGACATGCATATATACCATATCACATGCTCCAATATATCGTAAGATTTGCTAATAACAATCATGCACTTATCACAAGATAATGCATATACATATATTTACATCACAACAACAGTATAACGGGTAGAAAACTTGCTTGAGTGCTCCCGGGTAGACTTAAGCTTAGAGTGGGTCCGTTAACCTATGAACAACAACATAAGCCGGAATTAAACCACGGTCGCTTAAGAAACTAGACTTTAACCAATTGAACCCTAACGTTTGCTTATGGTCATTTCTACGCTTAACAAATCACATAAGTCGTTCGAGTACCCTTGGCTCCACCATTTTTAATAAATTAACCGTTATGAATTTTAAGGCGACGCTTTCGCGAATACCCTACCAACTGCCTAGTTCACTTTACATAATTGTTTCATACTCAAATTAGTCATTTAAGGGCCTTAACCAAGGTTTCAAAGTAAGGAGAGGGGTAATGGTTCGTTCGCGAAACGCCGTTACTTAAAACGGTCGTTTCTCCTAAACCGTACATCGGATTCAAGCGAACCACATATCAAAATGAAGCTTACGACATAATCTAACTAAAAATGGCAAAGTCACAGATTCAGTAGTTAGCTCTCTTTCCCGAACACTAAGAATAAGCAGTTGTATGAAATTGGGCATTACGACGGCTATGTTTACGCGATTACCAAGTTTTAAACCACTCCAAACAACCACCATTCAACTCACAACCAACAATACAACCAACCCTCATCCAAACCTTACTACATCAGTCCCCAAACCTCAAGATTTTCCAATTTATACAACCCCACACATGAACTACTAGCTATACTTAAGTTTCATTAACTATAAACAAGATTTCAACATCCAAATCACTACAAATCCAATCCAAACTCTAAACACACAAGCATCATGCTTCTCATTTACTGTAACCATCAAAACCATCGTAATACTCAAAGTAAAGCTAGGGTTTGGAGGTGTTATACCTTCCTTGGAGTGATTAGAGTAGCTAGGAAGTCTTAGGGAGCCTCCTACAAGCTTGATCTTTCCAAAGAAATCAAGAACACAAAGTTAGGTTTTGAAGTTTCTAAAAGTCAGATTGAAAGAACTGTCAAAACGAGGGTCTTACCTTGATTATTTGGACGAGACTTGCGAACAAGAGTTGTAGGCCATCTCAATACCTTTCCAAAGAGCTATAGAACATACTATTTGAGTGAGTATTGAAGGAGATATGGTAGTTTGAAGTTGCTGCTCTGGTTTTGGCCGAGAGCTTTTGTTCTTGGAAAGCAAAAGTCAACTTCTAATTTGTGTTTTGTGTTTTTGATTTGTTTTGCTTGGTTGTTTCCTTTTGTTTTGCTTAATTAACTTTTAACCATGGTAAAATTTGTGTGGCTTGTAATCAACCAACAATCCCTCCATTTGTCATGCTTATGTCACCATGTCTATGTCATCCATTTACCACATGTCTCTTCCTTGTGGTTTGATGATGTCACAATCCTAGGCTTCTTGTACAAGCTTGTCTCTTGGTCGCTTATTTGTTTTACGGTACGCTTAACTTTCGTTCTCGTTTATCATTTGAGAGATCATACTCGGGATCTTATTACTTGGGTTCCCCTAAACCCTTCTTAATAATTTGTACTCCTTTTATGATCCTCTCCTATAATCCTTGAATTTTAATCCTTTTAATCATGTTACCTTATACCCAATTCTTTCGGTATCTGGTGGATTTTTGGGAAAAATCAAAGTGTTCGAATTTGGATTCTGACGATCTTTACATACACTTATTTACTTTATGGAGTACTAATACGATCTTATAATTTCCATAACAGTACTCCTATATAGCGTGTTCTGATAATTTTCCTTAATCAGCATTATCAGCAAAAGTTACTATTCATTCGTGTTCAAATTTTTTTTTTCCAAAAACTGGGGTTATTACCGTCTCCCCTCCTTAAAAGGATTCCGTCCCGGAATCAGATAGAAAATGAATAGGGATACTTTCTTAACATTGCAATTTCTAACTCTCAAGTCAATTTTCCCACATCGTGGTTCTACCACCAACTCTGACTAGTTTAATAACCCTTCTCCTAAGCACTTGTCCCTTTTCGATCTATAACCCTTCCTGGTTGCTCCATATAGGTTACGTCTGGTTGCATGTCTATGCGCTCATACGCCCCTATTTGCCTGGCATCCGAATTACACTTCCTTAACATTGATATGTGGAATACGTTATGAACTTGCTACATGTTCGGGGGTAGGGCTAGCTCATATGCTAACTTCCCAAAACGTCTTAATATATCCAAGGGTCCAACAATTCGTGGGCTTAGCTTTCCTTTCTTTCCGAACCTCATCCATCCTTTCCAAGGGAATACCTATAACAACACTAGGTCCTCTACTTCCTATTCTTTATCCTTTCGTTGTCAAATTAGCATACTTCTTATGTCCATCTTGGGTTATTACCAGCCGTCCTGTAATTAGATCTATTATATCCTTGGTCCTTTGGATCACTGCTGGTCCGAGCATCTTGCGCTCTGCAACATCATCCTACCATAAGGGAGATTGACATTGTGTTCTCTGTAGGATCTCATAAGGCGATATCTCGATACTGACATATGATCTATTATCGTAAGAAAACTCAATCTGTGTTAAGTGATCATTCCAAATTCTTTCAATTCTATTGCACAGACTCTCATCATAGCTTCTAGCATTATAGCTTTTGCTTCTCAATACTCCTTCTTTTCTTGTTCGTAGTCATTACTATCTTCCGTACATAATACTATACCGGTTACACTTTTGCTCGTTAGTGTTCTATAACCTTTTAATAACCCCGTCAACCTTAGCATCACGAACGCGTTAGATTCGGAATACCACTGCACTGATACTACTCCTTTCTAGCTGCTTCTATCTTCGAAAGCTTGGTCCTTCATATAGAAGTAAAAGAATTTATTGAGAGATCACTATGATCATGAACACTTGTTATATCACATAGTTAGTACAAAAGGTGGCCAGCCTTTAGTACTTGACAAGCAATTAAACAACATGTGGTATCCTATTAGGCTTCTATCACATAGATAGATAGTCATTCGGCAATACCTCCCCTTCTGGAAGGGTTGTTCTTCTCAGCTTACATGAAATGAAAAGGAGAGAAAAGAACGAATTGAAGAGAATTGTATGTATAAAAAAATATACTGCCACAAAATATCTGGCTTGGAATCTACCTCTGAACTATAGAGGTTTATCATAGGAGAACAAAACATATATGTATATATATCAACATCAAGTATTATAGCATCATATTTCATGTGCTTAAATATTTTTGCTATTCTGTCCATCATCCTATGGACCCATGCTCTTCCTCGAGCTTATACAAAATCACCTTTGAAACTCCCTCGACATCGAAAAGCGAATATGGGATCTCATTCTAGACATCATCGTTACTAGAATTCTATGTTTGCACCGCAACCTTCCTCGTATAGTAATACGACTCTCTATTGATAAGAAGGAATAAGTATTCAATAGGTAGATAATCTACTTAATTAGTCTATCAGTGATAACTTATACACCACCATGACCCGATTAGTGGTACTCAATCTCAACATTCATTCCAATACAACTTTCACGGTTGTAAGTAATCGGCTCATTACTCGTAGAATCATTCCTGCATTACTATGGTCCACCGTTGACCTACTGTAGTCATTCGTTTTCCATGAAGCCTTAATAGCTAACCATACGGAGTCCATACATATCGTATCGAATTTTTCTAAGGAGGTAACATGATCACCGTTCATGATTTATGAAGAACACTCCTGAACTTGATGTACATATGACATGAAGCAGATAAAATTACAGAAGAGTTTCAATGAAAGCAACGATAGCGGATTAATACCATTCTTAATCATATGCCTTCAATAGAAGACTTAACTCAAAGGTTTGTTTAGTCCTTTTTGAAACATGGTCCTGGCTTATTCTCAAGATAGGACCTTCTAAGATAGATAGCCCGTTCATGTTGATTACATGAATTAAATCTTTACCAAACTACTATTATGGTTGAGTATCGCACAATCATCAGAAGGAATGTCAATCTTTCAAACCATAATACACTCTTCACGGCTTTAACCATCGTCACTGTATTCCTCTGGCACGAGCGCCGATAATTGTCTTCTTACACTTAAAGTGTCGACCACCTCTTTGGCCTTTCCTGATAGTAATATTTCTTTACAACCAATGTCATTTTAACCACCTTCACTAAATTTTCTACCTCATTTCAAATCACTGCTTATGTGAAAATGCTTTTCTTAAGTCCTTGTGATAAAAAAAAATCACCATTTTTCCATAAGTCACTGCCTTAGTCTTTAAATGTAAACATTATCATGGCTGACTCTCGATCGTACTTAGGACGTCTTTTATCTTGGGCCCTTCTTGCTTTAACAATTCTGACCTTCATTGGTTCAATCTATACTTCTTATGGTTTAACACGTGCCCACCTGGCATTATTATAATTACGCCATTTTTCCTTTATCAAATTTCTATTCTTGAGAACTTTGAATATTACATTTCTCCTTGAAAAACCTCTAAGCTTATCCTTAAATCCTTCATCTGGTACACCCTAGGCACAGGGCATATCAAGATACCATTTACTAATACCAGAATCATTGTCTATATACTTCTGAAAAATTTCTCCACTGATCCTTAAAGGTTGTTGTTACCTTAATCCTTTCCAATTCATACTGTCAAAACTCATATTATCCTTATTAAGGGTTAAATGCCAACCTTTATGCATTCCCCTAGGATTCATTTTTAAGTTATCGAAGTTATATCCTTAATTCCACCTTTAAAAAGGTACTTGCATCCTTCCATGGATAAATCAAGTCATATATCCTTGATAGATTATCTTATTCAATCATTCCCACCCAGATAGTCTATACCAATTTCACAATAGCATCCTTATTCAAACTGAGGTCAACCCATATGGCCTTCAAAAGATAACAATGGTTACCCACTTTTCTTTCCTAGTTTGGTAATGACAACAGGGATGTCCTGGAAGATATTGGTCGTGTTCAACGTGAACTCTTCTTAATAAATCCTTATTTACTTTTGTTGTTTATCTTAACAGTCATCTCAATGTTGGGATGTCTTTCTTACCTGGTGTCTCCCTTTCTGGGTATCATGCCCCCGGTCTTACACTTCACATTCTTGAAGGTCACTTCCTTCATCCAATTTTCCTAATTTCTTACTTTCTTGTCTCCTCAGTCTATCCGCGTCTCATTGTTTATCCTTCGAACTATCTCAAGGTTTCCTTGAATTCTCCCGAATTAAAGGGGGTACAATATATGTATCTCTTATGCCTTCAACCATCAATTTTAACTCATGGTGAATCACCCTCATCCTAACGATTACATATTTTTCTATTTCTATTGCTACGAGTCTTTAGGGTTTCCTCATGCCCAACTCCCTTATCATTCCTCAAACTTTATTGCCTTTATATTCCTTTCCACTTCAGTTTCTTTTTACTTACCTCTCTCTTACAATCATTTCACGAACCCACTAATCATTGACTTCAAACATCATGTCGTTCTGGGATTCTAGTCCTCAGAACAAATCTTGACAACTTTTACAATCTTAGATTCATAATTTATCATACTTGTCCGCCTTTGTTTCGGCTCTAAAGCTTTTACACTATCTCCATAACCTTGGGAAGTACTTTCCCAAAAACAATTGACTGAACTTTAATCAGTTTATTATAACCTCTGGCTCTGTGCCTTTCTTGGTCTTTCACCAGTGGGTGGCCTCTCTCTTAGGAAGGCAAGTGACAATCAATCATTTAGAATCTCAAATAATTCCTCTATTTCCTTTAGCCACGCTATTTCCTCGACTGGGTCAACCTTTTCCTTGGAACTCTGAGAGCTTAGCGACTTAAAGGTCATGAAAGAATTTCCTACCGCATTGTTTCCTCAAGGTGGTGGTTGGGAATAAAAGTATAAGTTTTGTTTAGGCAGGTCCATGAATTGCCCCATAGGAGTACCGTCCTGGTTCTCCCTATCTTGCTCGACTTCTGTTTTTTTAGTATGAAATGTTTCCTCCTCCTCCCTATAATCGGGGTCGTCCTACATGTTTTAAATCCTCATTTTCCACTTCATTATATTATGGGTTCCTTCTATCTTGATGGCGACCTCCCTGACTATCACATTCAGGGTTTGCCCTAAATCTTATTCCTCGAACTATGACTTTCATCTAAGATCCCATCCTTAAGCTCTTAAACGTTTGGAACCAAAATTCTGTAAGAACACCTCATTATTCCCTTATCATTTTTCTCGGTATGGATCTCTTCTCCAGTCATTGACTCTCTGCCTTCATTCATTACTTTTTCTTAGCACAATCTAATCTTTTCCAATAACTCGGGTTGCATTACAATCTCAAACAGCTTTTCGGTACCGGTTCCGGTTACCTTCACTTCTATTTCCAATTTCCCAAAATTTCTTATCAATTGTCCCAAAGACATTATCATCTTGAGTCTCTCCTTTCTACTAAGGGCGTTAGCCACCATATTGGCTTTCCCTGGATGATAAAGAATCTCATAATCGTAATCCTTGATTTAGCTCTAACCACATCATCTGGCGCATGTTGAGCTCATCATGCGTGAAAATATAGTAGTTATGGTTTGTGTAAATCTTGCACTTCTCTCCATACAAGTAGTGCCTCCAATCTTTAGGGAAAAACTATTACCACAAGCCCAAGCTCATGGGTGGGGATATCGAATTTTATATTCCCTTAATTGTCTTGACGCGTACGCGATTACCTTGGTGTGCTGTATAAGAAGCACCCTAATTCCTTATGCGAAGCGTCACTACACATCACAAAATCTCCTTTTCCATCTGGCAACGCCATCATAGGGGCCGTCACCAATCTTTGCTTCAGTTCTTAAAAGATGTTCTCGCATTTCTCTGTCCATTCGAACTTCTCAGTCTTACGAGTAGCCGCGTTAAAGGGGCTACTATCTTTGCAAACTTGAACGAACCCACGATAGTAACCGCTAAACCTATCTCTAGTAGTCACTCTGACTACGGTCATTAATTCATTAGCGATCACCTCTTCAGTCTTGTTAGGATCCTTCACAAGATCCTCCTCAGCAATAATCCTTTCTAGGACAACATCTGTCACACCCCAACTTAAACAACAGATTAAATATAGCTATTACAACATTTAATAATTAAATAAACATACCCAAAACCAAGATCTTACAGTTTAGGGTTTGGAACAGCCCAACACTACCATCTATTACAACTGATTTTAAATACCGAGTCCTCACACAAACTACTATCACTTATTCTACCTGAGCTCGAACATAAGCATCAGCATCACAGGTCTTACGGGCAGTCTGCTTGAATCTAACCATAGCTGCTAGCTGTAATATCAGGGTAAAGCAAGGAGTGAGCCAAATGTTCAACAAGTGCTAAACAATACGATACAAAACATAAATCGAGATATATATTAAAGAATGTCAATGGGAAGACATAACCAGTGATAACGAGAGATAAAACTTTGGGTGATGGCATCATTCCGTTTGTATCAAAACAATTTCAAAATCATATCTTAATCAAAATCATTTTAGACGCTACGGATTACAGCCGGTGATCAGCCGCGAAGTAATCCCGAACCTCGCTGGGTTCTAAAACATTAATGGGAATCCCTAGGCAACTTTTAAGCCTAATATAAGTGTGGAAAGGACTCGCGTCTCAGTCCAGATCCACTATTCAAAGAAAACATTTATCCCCCTTTGGGACTGAAAACCCACATTTTATTTATTTCAAAAACTGATGCCGATTTATAACAAAATCTCTTTTACAGTAAACATTTTTTTATCAAGGGATTATAGATCAACTCGAAACACGGGAAATATGGTACTAAATCTCAGGGCCATGATTCACAAAACTATACTCTATTAAAGTAACTGAATGGTTTTCATATATCAAAGATTAGACAAGGGGATTTAGTGAGGCTATTGGATATTATAAAAGGGTAATGCCAAATTGGGCTTTAAGCAATGGTTTCTCATCAAGGTTCAAGTGCTGGATCATCAAGAAGATAAGCTTCATGAATACTAAGGGTGTTAAGGTATGCAGAAATGATCTTTAACTCAGGATATATCAGAATTGTCAAGCTTCAGGGTAAGAAAGAGGGGTATCAATCAATGAGGAATCACTTTGATAAGCATCTGACTATCAGGGTTTAAGGTAAGGTTCTATAGGGGTTCAAGTATCAGGATGAGATATCAATACTTAGGAATCATCAGCATGTTAATCAAGAGAATCAACCAAGAGTTATAACTACCCTTTCTTTTATCATGGCATCACTATATAATTCAAAGATAAACATTATATATGCTTGATTTAATATATCAAATGACACAGGATAGTTGCAGCAATGTATGAACTGTTAGCAGTAAATATGAAGGACACGTTGAATCACTTGCCTTGAGAAAGACTGGTCTGGTCTGACTGGTAGGAGCAACTGGAGCTTCACTCGACATTTATGGAAAGTTTTCCCTTGTCTCGAGATCCTACATAAATAATAATAATCCTCATTATAATATATTCTCACCAACTTAACCTATTTACAACCCGAATTTAAACACGGATGGCACTTAGGCCTATATACACTTAATTTATATTCACCTTTAATTTATAATTGCACACACATAGCCACATAATCACATATCATATATTAATACCAAATAACACCATATACACCATAATGCAACACTAGGCTTGGATGATCTCGACTCACAACTTAAGTCACTTGGTCGCTAAACTAGAAAAAGTCTTCTAATTTTGGCTTCCTAACTCGATGTGCCTTTACTAAACTATCCAAAACCTATTGACCCTCACTTGTGCCTTTTTCTCTACTGACCTTATACTATCCTACAACTATGGTGGTCATCCTAAATCTCAGTCCTAAGTGTTCTAAAACTATGTGATAAGTGAGAGTGCTCACTGGTGCAAATTTCAGAATGACAACTATGGTTTCTTGAGTGCATTAGACACTCTTAAACTACAATTTTTCCTTCAAAACTTTTACACAAGACTCTTCTGACCTAAGGGCATTTCCCAAACTTGATGTGGCTCAAGGGCCTGGCTTGGACCTTCTTGGGCCTAAGCTAAAAGTCCATGGTTCCCCTGTTTTTCTGGGCAGAAAACGCCCTAACTTGAATTAACTTATGACACATGGTTCTAACTCATATCCTATGAACTATGGTTGGAAAAACTTCTCTGACACTCCCTCTAAATAAGGCCCAACAGGGCCTAATGAGGGCCTACCCATGAGATGGTCAAATCTCCCTAACCAAAACTATCCCCTGTTGGACAGATTTTGTTATTCTACTTGTGCACCTAACCAAATGAAATGCAAACCTCCAACCAACACCTAAAACCTTTTATATACCCCCAATACTAACTTCTGGTGGCTTGGGCCTCAAATTGCACATCAATGACATGGTCAAAACTCACTCTAAACCTCGGGGTACTAAACTGATTTTCTGAAGAAATTATAACTCTCCTTTCTCCAAGGTTTTGACTTAACAAACTCAACCACCAACAACCCAATACCCAAACCAAGACTTAAACATGGTGATCTACTGAAATAACTCCCTTATACTCAAAATAATTTTGGTGGAGATCATCCTTACCTAAGGTGCAATTATGGGAAAACAAAAGAAACCACATTTCACAACTCACAAATCATCAAGTTTTTGAAATAACAAGTTATGCATTTTATAAAAGATATACACAAATTATTACCATGCATCAAGAAGCATTAATCAATATTAACACATTATTCCTACTGAAATTAAATCTTACTAATAAAAATCTTTCCAAATGATCAAAATCTTATAACATTCTAAGAGAAACCCACATGCATGCATGTCTTCGAGTTTTGCAAGCCAAACATCATGTTTTCTAAATATGTTTTACCAAGAAATATACATGCAAACCTAGCATGAGCTATATCTAGATGATCACCTAGCATGCAAGGAGTTTCATCAAATTTTTACTACAAAATTCAAGCCATTATCACATAAACATGCAAAAATTGAACAAAGCAACAAGAATGGTCTCAAGGACCATTCATTCAGCTCCCCTATGGTCATGGCCTAATGAAATGGAAGGGTATGACCATTTAACATCAAGAGTTTCCTTTTCAAGACTTGGCACTTCACCATTCCTTGTAGTCCTCTAAAAAAACAACCTTAAACTCACAAGAATCAAGGTTGTACTTTGAGTTTCAACTAAAACCTTAACATGCAACCATAAAACTTAAACTTTCTACTCAAAACTCTTTGAAATATAAGTGATCATGGTATGGGAAGTAACATTTACTTGTGTAAAAGGTGGAAACTTGATTGAGAAAGAAAGAAAATGGGGAGGGGGTTGATCTCGGCAAATTCCGAGAGTGAGGGGGGAGGAGGCCGAGAGTGAGAGAGAGGAGGGAGGGAAGAAAGAGTGTGGTGGTGAGTGGAGTGTGAAATGATCATGGCTTTTGCTTGTTTTTATGGTTTTTGTTTTGACAAATGTGAGTGGGAATAGGAATTGACATGACTATCCTTCCACTTATACTTGGATCATTTTGCATGCAAGGGTAAAGAAGGCATTTGGCTAGAAATATAAGAGTTAGTGGGGTGGTAATTATCTTTTTAGCCCTTTTGGATTGAATAGAAAGGATTTGCATGCAAGGACAACTATGTAATTTGCTAATTATGACAATTAACATTTATAAAGATTTATTTTTATAAAATAAAATACAAGTTCAAAATTTATAAAATTTATACCATAAAATAACTTGGATTTTTAGAAATTTTATAAAATTACTTTTGAATTTTATGAACAAATAACTCTTAAAAAGATATTTATTCAAGGTTTAAAAATATTCCTTATAAATCAAAAAAATGAAAGAAATAAATAAACTTTTGCTTTAAAAATTCATATACCACATAACGAAAATTTAAGACGCAGAATTCTCATTCACACAAGCATACAATAGTTGCATATATTGGCAATCAGCTTTATAATTACACCAAATTTATAATTAATATTACACAAAAATGCCGGTTGTAACATCCTCTCCCCCTTAAGGAATTCTGTCCCCAGAATCTAAGAGAAGAGATGAGGATACCGGGAACGCATATCAGACTCTAACTCCCAAGTCGATTCTTCGACCTTAGGGTTCCTCCAAAGTACTTTTACTAACTTTACTGACTTATTTTTAAGACTCTTCTCTTGCCAGTCGAGTATTTTGACCGGTTGCTCCATAAATGTCAGGTCTGCCTGAATTTCTACTGGTTCATATTCTATTACATGGCTAGCGTCAGGATTGTACTTCTTAAGCAATGACACATAGAACACATTATGCACGTGCTGATACTGAGGTGGTAAGGCCAACTTGTAGGCCACCTTCCCTACTTGACTCAAAATTTCAAAAGGACCTATGTATCTAAGTGCTAACTTCCCTTTCTTTCCAAATCTAGACAACCCTTTTCTAGGTGACACCTTCAACAAAACAGCTTCGCCAATTTGGAATTGAACATCCTTACGTGCCGGATCCACATACTTCCTCTGTCTATCTTGAGAAGCAAGTAACCTTTTCTGAATTAACTTGACTGAGTCATGCAATTGTTGTACCAATTCCGAGCCGAGAATCCTTCCTTCTCCTACTTCATCCCAACTTGTTGGTGATCTACATTTTCGCCCGTACAAAGCTTCGTATGGTGGCATGCCGATACTGGAATGATAGCTATTATTGTAAGAGAATTCAATCAACGGTAAGTGGTCGTCCCAACTTCCTGCAAAATTGATTCCACAACTGCGCAACATGTCTTCGATTGTTTGAATTGTCCTTTCGCTTTGTCCATCAGTCTGCGGGTGGTACGCCGTGCTCATATTCAACTTCGTGCCAAGACATTCCTGAAATTGCTTCCAAAATCTCGAGTTAAATCAGGGATCTCTGTCTAAAACTATTGATACAGGTACTCCATGCCTTAGTACGATTTCGCGCACATACAGATGAACCAATTTGTCTAATGACGACTTCTCGTTAATTGGAAGGAAATGCGCTGACTTTGTAAAACGGTCAACTATAACCCATACAGCGTCATGCCCGGATTTCATTCGCGGTAGTCCTACTATAAGGTCCATAGCGATATTTTCCCATTTCCATTCTGGAATCTTTAGGGGCTAAATTAATCTGCTTGGTCTTTGATGTTCTGCCTTCACTTTCTGACAAGTATAACACTTCGCAACCCATTCCGCTACGTCTCGCTTCATATTTGGCCACCAAAAGTTTTTCTTTAAGTCCCGATACATCTTGGTACTTCCCGGGTGGATTGAAAATTTTGAATTGTGGGCTTCGTGTAGGATCTCATTCTTTATTTTAGGTACATGAGGAATCCATATTCTAGAAGAAAACCTTAGTATCCCTTGCCCATCCCTTTGAGTATTAATCTCCTCTCCAGATAACTGATTCTTCTCTTTCTCCATTACTTCTTCTTGACATTTCTTTATCTTTTCCACTAGTGTTGGCTAAAAAGTCATTGCGCGACAAACTTCTTCAACTTTTCCACAATCACAAAGTTCCAGTTCAAATCTCTTGATTTCTTCAGATAATTCCTTTGAGGTTGTCATCATATTCAGTCTCTCCTTCCTACTTAGAGCATCGGCCACAACATTCGCCTTTCCAGGATGGTAATTTATCGAACAGTCATAGTCCTTGATCAATTCCAGCCATCTCCTCTGCCTCATATTGAGTGAAAATGTACTATAAACTCTTGTGATCCGTGTAGATTTCATATTTTTCTCCGTAAAGGTAATGTCTCCAGATCTTAAGTGCGAACACTATGGCGGCTAGTTCCAAGTCATGCGTCGGGTACTTCAACTCATGCGGTTTCAACTATCTTGACGCATATGCGATCACCTTACTATGTTGCATTAACACACAACCCAAACCCTTATGTGAAGCATCGTTAAATATTACAAAGTTTCCTTGATCATCTGGTAGCACTAACACCGGAGCTGTTACCAATCTCTGTTTCAACTCTTGAAAGCTATCCTCACATTCTGCACTCCATTCAAACTTTTGATTCTTTCTGGTTAACTTGGTCAATGGCGTGGCGATTTTCGAAAAATCCTTGACGAACCTTCTATAGTATCCTGCCAACCCTAGAAAACTTCGCACTTCCGTAGGAGTCTTTGGCCTCTCCCAACTCATAACTGCCTCAATCTTTTCCGGATCTACTTTAACTCCTTCATTTCCAATGACATGCCCCAAAAATTGAACTTCCTTTAACCAAAACTCACATTTGGTAAACTTGGCATACAACTTCTCTTGACGAAATATTTCCAATGCTATCCAGAGGTGCTGTTTATGTTCTTCTTCCGACTTAGAATAAATAAGGATGTCATCAATGAACACCACTACAAACTTGTCCAAATACTTCTTAAATACTCGATTCATCAAATCCATAAATGCGGCCGGGGCATTGGTCAATCCAAACGGCATTACTAGGAATTCATAATGCCCATATCTGGTCCTAAATGTTGTCTTGGGAATATCTTCTTCTTTGATCTTTAATTGATGGTATCCCGATCTCAAGTCAATCTTTGAAAAGCACTTTGCTCCTTTCAGCTGATCAAAAAGGTCATCTATTCTTGGTAGCGGGTAGCGGTTCTTGATCGTTACCTTATTCAACTCCCGATAATCTATGCATAGTCGCATACTCCCATTTTCTTCTTGACAAACAGAACCGGTGCTCCCCATGGCGACGTACTTGACCGTATCACTCTTTTATCTAACAATTCTTGTAGCTGGCTCGCCAACTCTTTCATTTCTGCTGGTGCCATCCTTTATGGGGCCTTTGAAACTGGTTCCATGCCTGGAGCAAGGTTGATCTCGAACTCGATTTGTCGATCTGGTGGTAAGCCTGGTAGTTCGTCGGGAAACACATCTGGGAACTCGTTAACTACAGGGATATCTTCTATATTGGGGTTGCCCTTTTCTGAATCCACTACATAAGCTAGGAACGACTCACAACCTTTTCTAAGTAGCTTCTTAGCCTGAACAATTGTAAGAAATAGTTGCTCTTGCCTCTGCCCCTTAAATACTACCTTCTCTCCACTCTTCGCCTTTAAATACACTTTCTTGGTCTTACAATTAATCTGAGCGCTATTTTCTCCTAACCAATCCATGCCTAAAATTATGTCAAACTCTCCTAACTTGAAGAGTATCAAGTCGGCTGAGAACTTATACCCCGAAATATCAATCTCACACTTTGGACAGAATTGATTCACATGAATCTTCTCTTGGTTCGCAATTACCATATTTACTACCTCGCTCATAATCATTTTATCACATTGAAGCTAATCAACAAAAGATTCTGATATGAAAGATCTTGTTGCTCCCGAATCAATCAATACTTTAGCTTTGACATTATTGAGTAAAAGTGTACCTGCTATCACCTCTGAATTCTGAACAGCATCCTTCATCTTCAGATCAAATGTCCTTGTTATTGCTTGCGGGGTTGGTGTAGGTGGTGGAGGTAATGCCAATACCTCAACTGGCACGTTCGCACTGGTACTTGCCACATTCATCAGAGCTTTGACTGGTCCGGTTGCCTTGCACTCCCTTGCTATGTATCCAGTTTTCCCACACTTGTAGCACGTAACTCCTGGATTTGGCATCTTGCACTCATTCGCCAAATGTCCCTTCTGATTGCACCTATAGCATGACATGCTCAACTTATTACACACTCCGGGGTGCCTTCTTCCATAGTGCTTGCATTCGGGTCTCTGGAATCTGTTTCTCCAACTTGTCCTTGGCTTGCCTGGCTGCTCCCCTTTGATTCTTGCCTTTTACCCAAATTTCCCTTCTTTTGAAAATTTCCGCCCTTCTGGAATCCGATCCTCTTTACATTCCGATATTGTGAACTTCCCGCTTCAGACTTTTCTCCATAAAATGGAACCTTCCTCTTCTTGTTATCCCTCTCCTTCCTTGACTGCATCCCATTATTCTCAATCAGAGCAGCTTTCTGAACTACTCCCGCATAAGTTTCAAGCTCAAACATAGACACTCTATCTCTGATCCAAGGCTCCAATCCTTGCTAAAATTTCTTTGCTTTTTCCTCCTCGGTACTGGTATACTTTGTCACAAACCTTGACAACTCAGTGAACTTCTTCTCATACTCCAATACAGTCATGTTCCCTTGCTTCAGCTCCAAAAATTTAAGCTCCATCTGATTCTGCATGTACTTAGGGTAATACTTGTCCAAAAATAACTTCTTAAATCTCTCCCAAGAAACCTGCTGAGTGACTTCCATAGATTTTACTGATTCCCACCAATAGATGACTTCGCCCTTCAAGAAGTAAGTAGCATACGGCGTCTTCTGATCGTCTCCTAACTGTACCAACTCAAAAGCCCTTTCCATCTCCTTGATCCATGTGTTAGCTATTAATGGATCAGTGGTATCATGAAATGCAGGTGGATTCACATTCTGAAAAGCCTTAAAAGTGACAATTTGTCTAGGTGGTACTGGTGGTTCAGGTGGTTGGTGTGGTTCACGGTTATCTTGGTTTTCAATTCGGTGTTGAAAAGTTAGTTGTTGTTGGGCTATAGCATTGGTTTGCTGTTGCAAAGTTTCCAGTAGTCGAAGAACATTTGGGTCTGTGGTGGATGTGGTTGTTGGGTTCTTCTTTTTGGGAGGCATGATCCTGAAATAAGAGTTATGTCAAAACAGATATGAATAATAAAACAATTCGAGGGTATCGCATGGCATTCTTATTTACATGTGAGGTCAGGTTTCAAATTAAGCAGATATGATGATGCATATAAAAGCATATAATAATAGTTGAGAGCAAATGGAACAATAGAGCATGATTATTGAAATTTAAAGGTCACCATACATAGGATTAGAACAAAGTCTGATTCTAGGAACAACTGTCTTATTTAAAGGAAATAACGGAAATAACTGAGAAATTCTACGGAGTCTGATAGTACAACAACATGAAAGGTAAATGGAAAGAACTAAGGCTCCACTCCATCTTAACGGGGCTTGGTAGTCTTTTCCTCTCGAAGTGTCTTCACAATGCTCTGGAGCTCATCCGCCACCATCTGAATGACATACTGGCTGGTACGGTCCCGATGCGCTGGCATCTCCTCGAGCTTAGTGTTGACGTACTGAACCAAGGTCTCAAGTCTCGCAGTCATCTGCTCATTGGGCTACCCTTCGTAGTTTCGGCTGTCCGGGTACACGTTCTTCAGTCGGTCTATCAGTCGGTCGTACTTGCCCTGAAGCATGTCGAACTCGCGCCTCAACTCAGCATACACCGTGAAAGCAATAATGTCGTCCAACCCAGAGGATGACGTGGAATTCGCCCTTTACTGACAACCAATAAGAGGAGTATTAATAATAAACTTACTTAACCTACCCTCTCGCATATTATCTATAACCTACACATATACCCTTTAACCTATTTGGGCTGTCCAGGGACTCTAAACCGTAGCTCTGATACCAAAACCTGTTACACCCCAACTTAAACAACAGATTAAATATAGCTATTACAACATTTAATAATTAAATAAACATACCCAAAACCAAGATCTTACAGTTTAGGGTTTGGAACAGCCCAACACTACCATCTATTACAACTGATTTTAAATACCGAGTCCTCACACAAACTACTATCACTTATTCTACCTGAGCTCGAACATAAGCATCAGCATCACAGGTCTTACGAGAAGTCTGCTTGAATCTAACCATAGCTGCTAGCTGTAATATCAGGGTAAAGCAAGGAGTGAGCCAAATGCTCAACAAGTACTAATCAATACGATACAAAACATAAATAGAGATATATATTAAAGAATGTCAATGGGAAGACATAACCAGTGATAATGAGAGATAAAACTTTGGGTGATGGCATCATTCCGTTTGTATCAAAACAATTTCAAAATCATATCTTAATCAAAATCATTTTATGACACTACGGATTACAGCCGGTGATCAGCCGCGAAGTAATCCCGAACCTCGCTGGGTTCTAAAACATTAATGGGAATCCCTAGGCAACTTTTAAGCCTAATATAAGTGTGGAAAGGACTCGCGTCTCAGTCCAGATCCACTATTCAAAGAAAACATTTATCCCCCTTTGGGACTGAAAACCCACATTTTATTTATTTCAAAAACTGATGCCGATTTATAACAAAATCTCTTTTACAGTAAACATTTTTTTTATCAAGGGATTATAGATCAACTCGAAACACGGGAAATATGGTACTAAATCTCAGGGCCATGATTCATAAAACTATACTCTATTAAAGTAACTGAATGGTTTTCATATATCAAAGATTAGACAAGGGGATTTAGTGAGGCTATTGGATATTATAAAAGGGTAATGCCAAATTGGGCTTTAAGCAATGGTTTCTCATCAAGGTTCAAGTGCTGGATCATCAAGAAGATAAGCTTCATGAATACTAAGGGTGTTAAGGTATGCAGAAATGATCTTTAACTCAGGATATATCAGAATTGTCAAGCTTCAGGGTAAGAAAGAAGGGTATCAATCAATGAGGAATCACTTTGATAAGTATCTGACTATCAGGGTTCAAGGTAAGGTTCTATAGGGGTTCAAGTATCAGGATGAGATATCAATACTTAGGAATCATCAGCATGTTAATCAAGAGAATCAACCAAGAGTTATAACTACCCTTTCTTTTATCATGGCATCACTATATAATTCAAAGATAAACATTATATACGCTTGATTTAATATATCAAATGACACAGGATAGTTGCAGCAATGTATGAACTATTAGCAGTAAATATGAAGGACAAGTTGAATCACTTGCCTTGAGAAAGACTAGTCCGGTCTGACTGGTAGGAGCAACTGGAGCTTCACTCGACCTTTATGGCAAGTTTTTTCTCGTCTCGAGATCCTACATAAATAATAATAATCCTCATTATAATATATTCTCACCAACTTAACCTATTTACAACCCGAATTTAAACACGGATGGCACTTAGGCCTATATGCACTTAATTTATATTCACCTTTAATTTATAATTGCACACACATAGCCACATAATCACATATCATATATTAATACCAAATAACACCATATACACCATAATGCAACACTAGGCTGGGATAATCTCGACTCACAACTTAAGTCACTTGGTCGCTAAACTAGACAAAGTCTTCTAATTTTGGCTTCCTAACTCGATGTGCCTTTACTAAACTATCCAAGACCTATTGTCCCTCACTTGTGCCTTTTATTCTACTGACCTTATACTATCTTAAAACTATGGTGGTCAGCCTAAATCTCACTCCTAAGTGTTCTAAAACTATGTGATAAGTGAAAGTGCTCACTGGTGCAAATTTCAGAATGACATCTATGGTTTCCTGAGTGCATTAGACACCCTTAAACTATAGGTTTTCCTTCAAAACTTTTACACAAGACTCTCCTGACCTTAGGGCATCTCCCAAACTTGATGTGGCTCAAGGGCCTGGCTTGGGCCTAAGCTAAAAGTCCATGGTACCCCTATTTTTCTGGGCAGAAAACGCCCTGACTTGAATTAACTTGTGACACATGGTTATAACTCATATCCTATGAACTATGGTTGAAAAAACTTCTATGACACTCCCTCTAACTAAGGCCCAATAGGGCCTAATGAGGGCCTACCCATGACATGGTCAAATCTCCTTATTTCTAAGTTGCAACAAAATTGTCCCCTGCTGAACATATTTTGTTATTCTACTTGTGCACCTAACCAAATGACATGCAAACCTCTAATCAACACCTAAAACCTTTTATATACTCCCAATACTAACTTCTGGTGGCTTGGGCTTCAAATTGCACATCAATGACATGGTCAAAACTCACTCTAAACCTCAGGGTACTAAACTGATTTTCTGCACAAATTATAACTCTCCTTTCTCCAAGGTTTTGACTTGACAAACTCAACCACCAACAACCCAATACCCAAACCAAGACTTAACCACCAACAACCCAATACCCAAACCAAGACTTAAACATGGTGATCTACTGAACTAACTCCCTTATACTCAAAATAATTTTGGTGGAGATCATCCTTACCTAAGGTGCAATTATGGCAAAACATAAGAAACCACATTTCACAACTCACAAATCATCAAGTTTTTGAAACAACAAGTTATGCATTTTATAAAAGATTTACACAAATTATTACCATGCATCAAGAAGCATTAATCAATATTAACACATTATTCCTACTGAAATTAAATCTTACTAATAAAAATCTTTCCAAATGATCAAAATCTTATAACATTCTAAGAGAAATCCATATGCATGCATGTATTCGAGTTTTGCAAGCCAAACATCATGTTTTCTAAATATGTTTTACCAAGAAATTTATATGCAAGCCTAGCATGAGCTATATCTAGATGATCACCTAGCATGCAAGGAGTTTCATCAAATTTTTACTACAAAATTCATGCCATTATCACATAAACATGCAAAAATTGAACAAAGCAACAAGAATGGTCTCAAGGACCATTCATTCGGCTCCCCTATGGTCATGGCCGAATGAAATGGAAGGGAATGGCCATTTAACATCAAGAGTTTCCTTCTCAAGACTTGGCACTTCACCATTCCTTGTAGTCCTCTAAAAAACAACCTTAAACTCACATGAATCAAGGTTGTACTTTGAGTTTCAACTAAAACCTTAACATGCAACCATAAAACTTAAACTTTCTACTCAAAACTCTTTAAAATATAAGTGATCATGGTATGGGAAGTAACATTTACTTGTGTAAAAGGTGGAAACTTGATTGAGAAAGAAAGAAAATGGGGATGGGGGTTGATCTCGGCAAAACCCGAGAGTGAGGGGGGAGGAGGCCGAGAGTGAGAGAGAGGAGGGAGGGAAGAAAGAGTGCGGTGGTGAATGGAGT
Organism: Apium graveolens; assembly: GCF_009905375.1. Classification (NCBI taxonomy): domain Eukaryota; kingdom Viridiplantae; phylum Streptophyta; class Magnoliopsida; order Apiales; family Apiaceae; genus Apium; species Apium graveolens. The sequence goes on along the minus strand of NC_133651.1, from coordinate 115,001,598 downwards.
GTGAAATGATCATGGCTTTTGCTTGTTTTTATGGTTTTTGTTTTGACAAATGTGAGTGGGAATAGGAATTGACATGACTATCCTTCCACTTATACTTGGATCATTTTGCATGCAAGGGTAAAGAAGGAATTTGGCTAGAAATATAAGAGTTAGTGGGGTGGTAATTGTCTCTTTAGCCCTTTTGGATTGAATAGAAAGGATTTGCATGCAAGGACAACTATGTAATTTGCTAATTATGACAATTAATATTTATAAAGATTTATTTTTTATAAAATAAAATACAAGTTCAAAATTTATAAAATTTATACCATAAAATAACTTGGATTTTTAGAAATTTTATAAAACTACTTTTGAATTTTGTGAACAAATAACTCTTAAAAAGATATTTATTCAAGGTTTAAAAATATTCCTTATAAATCAAAAAAATGAAAGAAATAAATAAACTTTTGCTTTTAAAATTCATATACCACATAACGAAAATTTAAGACGCAGAATTCTCATTCACACAAGCATACAATAGTTGCATATATTGGCATTTGGCTTTATAATTACACCAAATTTACAATTAATATTACACGAAAATGCCGGTTGTAACAACATCCTCAACTGCTACATCCTCAATATGAACATCATCCGGTCCCTTGTTAGGACGCTCTATCGGATTCACAATCTGATCTCCAATAAGTAATAAAACATCATCGCACTGTTGCTCCTCAACCTCAGGGTTCGGAGTCCCGCTACCTTATACGATAACGAACTACGCTTCTATCCTGATATTTACAAGGGTTCCCATAAGGGTTTTAACTGTTAGTACTACATTAGGTAGTCCGAATATGAACTTGGCAAGAGTTCTTATTATCTTAGTGAACTTATTATTTTAACGTCACATCATCTCTGAGGTTTATAACACTTGGCTCTGATACCATTTCTGTAACACCCCCAAATCCGGGGTCAGGGATCCGGGTTGTCACGAGTTCCATTTCCCTTAATAATACTTAATCTTAACAATCAACCAACTACTGCGTACTGTGACCCCACAATACACCACACACACCACAAGTTATAGTCTCATAAATGAATACCAAAAATAACACAAGTCATTTTATTCCACAATTATAAGTCATTACACCTCAAAAGGGTTTCTGAATAAATTTACATATTCTTTGCCATTATTACAATTCATAATATACATAATTCTGGTACATCAATAGTTGAAAACCTAGCCTATTGGTAGTTTCTACCTCAGCTACGGCGGCATCAACGCCTACAGAAAACTGCGGAACGTTTCCTATCCGCTCACGAATTGGGAGCTTGATCTTGTTCATCTTGTCTATCTGTTGTTGTGTGATGAAAGAAGAAGCAAGGGTGAGCAATAAGCCCACCAAAATAATATGTATAATAATTAACAATATATGAACATTCTCATAGTACTCATGAAAGTCTTGGTCAAGAAGAAATGAACCAAGTTTGATATCTTAACGCGACCAGGTCGCAAAATATTCAGTATATATGTATATATACTTTTCAAAATCTTGGAAGTCCTCTTCCATGCATAATACACACAGAGTTCCAGTCTATAACTGTATAAAAATATCGTTGCAAGGTGATTTCATATATCTACCCTTGTCTCATCGTTTTTCTGAAAATCTTTGTCATGCATAAGATAATCATTTACTAGATATAAGTTGAAAAGATGAAGTTACAAGATACTCAAATATACTTATATCTTTTCCGAATACTACTTGAACTACCACCGTTCAAGTTATAATTAGTTTCAAGAGGTCATCACACAGATGAGACTACAAGATAAGATTTGAATAGATTCAATCTTTGAAATATCATTATATGAAATGAAGTTACAAGATACTTCATTAAGTCCTGAAATATATATATATATATCCATATATATCTCTCATACATTTCCTGAAAACCTCTATCATGTAAAGTATGAACAGAGTTGCAATATCCAATGAATTTTGGAAAGAAAAGAATTTTGGCATAAACCCGATATCTTGCTGATCAGGCAAAGATATCAATAAGTAACCTTTTCTACTGTAGATGGATGAATTCCTCGCCGGTCATCACCCTGGCCGCATTAGGACCTCGCGCTAGACCGTTACCCGGCCACTCACGCGTGGATGGACTATTACCCAGCCTCTTACACCTTCATAGACCGTACCCCGGCCTGTCGCTTATGCCGACTCAATTAGATGGACTTACTTCCCGAACGTTGGGCAAGTAATCAAATTGTTTTCTCAAAACAGCAACCTCGTTGCGAATATAAAATACACCACAGAGCCGGATCCCCAAGATTTTTGAGCGAATATTCAAGTCTCCTTCGAAAGGAAGATCTTAAATCTAAAAATGAGTTTTGGGATCCGCTCTAACTTTTAAAATCATTTTAAAGACTCGAAAACATTTTTAAGAATGTTTGGAGTAAAGCGGATTTAATGAAATAAATCAGTCCCGATATATTAGAAAATATCTGAATATTATTATTTAAATAATATTCCCATAAGGATAATCCTTATAAAAATAATTGAAGTAAAAGTTTTAAAACTTATACTTGAAATGAATAATAAATAACCAAAGATATACTTATACGAAAGTGCGATCTTTATTTGAATAATCGAAAATAAGTTTGATTATCGAAACATTATTCTTTAATAAAATAAAGAATATTATTTAATAAAAAAGCGGAGTCATAAGTCCTCAAATGAATATTCAAAATAATATTCATTAAATAAAATAAACGGAGTCTTAAGTCCTCGAATGAATATTCAATAAATAAAATAAAGTTATCGAATAAACCTTATTCGATTAATACTTTTGAAAACTATATCAATATATATATATATATATATATTATACTCGGGAACATCGACTCCCGGTTTAGAAAAATGTTCACCTTTGGGTCCCCTATACTAAGGGTATACACAACTACTGCTTATATCTAGCATAGGTATTATGCAACTTATAAACAATTGAATCAACAATTAGATATCAAGATTACGAAACCGACATGCATATATACCATATCACATGCTCCAATATATCATAAGATTTGCTAATAACAATCATGCACTTATCACAAGATAATGCATATACATATATTTACATCACAACAACAGTATAACGGGTAGAAAACTTGTCTGAGTGCTCCGGGATAGACTTAAGCTTAGAGTGGGTCCGGTAACCTATGAACAACAACATAAGCCGGAATTAAACCACGGTCGCTTAAGAAACTAGACTTTAACCAATTGAACCCTAACGTTTGCTTATGGTCATTTCTACTCTTAACAAATCACATAAGTCGTTCGAGTACCCTCGGCTCCACCATTTTTAATAAATTAACCGTTACGAATTTTAAGGCGACGATTTCGCAAATACCCTACCAACTGCCTAGTCCACTTTACATAATTGTTTCATACTCCAATTAGTCATTTAAGGGCTTTAACCAAGGTTTCAAAGTAAGGCGAGGGGTAATGGTTCGTTTGCGAAACGCCGTTACTTAAAACGGTCGTTTCTCCTAAACCGTACATCGGATTCAAGCGAAACACATATCAAAATGAAGCTTACGACATAATCTAACTAAACATGGCAAAGTCACAGATTCAATAGTTAGCTCTCTGTCCCGAACACTAAGAACAAGCAGTTGTATGAAATTGGGCATTACGACGGCTATGTTTACGCGATTATCAAGTTTTAAACCACTCCAAACAACCACCATTTAACTCACAACCAACAATACAACCAACCCTCATCCAAACCTTACTACATCAGTCCCCAAACCTCAAGATTTTCTAATTTATACAACCCCACACATGAACTACTAGCTATACTTAAGTTTCATTAACTATAAACAAGATTTCAACATCCAAATCACTACAAATCCAATCCAAATTCTAAACACACAAGCATCATGCTTCTCATTTACTATAACCATCAAAACCATCGTAATACTCAAAGTAAAGCTAGGATTTGGAGGTGTTATACCTTCCTTGGAGTGATTAGAGTAGCTAGGAAGTCTTAGGGAGCCTCCTACAAGCTTGATCTTTCCAAAGAAATCAAGAACACAAAGTTAGCTTTTGAAGTTTCTAAAAGTCAGATTGAAAGAACTGTCAAAACGAGGGTCTTACCATGCTTATTTGGATGAGACTTGTGAACAAGAGTTGTAGGCCATCTCAATACCTTTCGAAAGAGCTATAGAACATACTATTTGAGTGAGTATTGAAGGAGATATGGTAGTTTGAAGTTGCTACTCTGGTTTTGGCCGAGAGCTTTTGTTCTTGGAAAGCAAAAGTCAACTTCTAATTTGTGTTTTGTGTTTTTGATTTGTTTTGCTTGGTTGTTTCCTTTTGTTTTGCTTAATTAACTTTTAACCATGGTAAAATTTGTGTGGCTTGTAATCAACCAACAATCCCTCCATTTGTCATGCTTATATCACCATGTCTATGTCATCCATTTGCCACATGTCTCTTCCTTGTGGTTTGATGATGTCACAATCCTTGGCTTCTTGTACAAGCTTGTCTCTTGGTCGCTTATTTGTTTTACGGTTCGCTTAACTTTCGTTCTCGTTTATCGTTTGAGAGATCATACCCGGGATCTTATTACTTGGGTTCCCCTAAACCCTTCTTAATAATTTATACTCCTTTTATGATCCTCTCTTATAATCCTTGAATTTAAATCCTTTTAATCATGTTACCTTATACCCAATTCTTTCGGTATCTGGTGGATTTTTGGGAAAAATCAAAGTGTTCGAATTTGGATTCTGACGATCTTTACATACACTTATTTACTTTATGGAGTACTAATACGATCTTAGAATTTCCATAACAGTACTCCTATATAGCGTGTTCTAATAATTTTCCTTAATCAGCATCATCAGCAAAAATTACTATTCATCCGTGTTCAAAATTTTTTTTTCCAAAAATTGGGGTTATTACATTTGACATTTTTCCACAGAAGTTTCTTTTTATCAACTACTTCCATTTTGTCTAAATCAACTTGAGCACTGTCAGAAGTTGACTTCTTGACTTTATCAGAACTTGCTGCTTTTGCTTTTGCTTACTGTTCTTCACTCTGAACAACTTGAGCTTTGTTAGAGGTTGTCTTTGATTCTTCAAAAATCTTCTTTCTTTTCAGAGTTTGAACATCTTCTTCAGTCAGAGTATCATCATCATGAATTGTATTTTGATAAAAAGGATCTATCATAATTGAAGATATTTTCCTCTTTTGAAACTTTGTAGGTTCATCAACCTTTTCCTCTCCTTTCCATTTAAGATCAATCTCAGATTGTGATCTTGTTTTGTGCTTTGATGCCTCAGAAATTGTCTTCTCTTTGATCACAATGCCTTTCTCCTTAGGCCTTGGAGGTTTCTTTGCAATAGAAGCTTTTGACTTTGGATTTGTCTTTTCAGCTTTAAATCTAGCTTCTTCCTCCTTGAGATTATCTAAATCCTTTCCTGGATTATGTTTCAAAAACAATCTTCTAGCAACTTTTTTATCAAGTGTCTGAAGCTTGGGATCCCTATAGGAGACAATAGTCTGCTTTCCCTTAAGCTTCAGAGTTTGCATGAACTTTTAAGAATCTTGACTTCCACCTTGTATCTGAACATCAGGCTTTGTCAGACTTTGCTCATCAGAACTTGATCTCAGATTTTGAATATCAGTACTTGCTATCAGATTTTCAGTCTGAGTAGCTTCAGAACTTGTCTTCTTTTGAGTAGAAGATTTTCTTACTTCAGAGTTTAGTTTCACTTTGCTGCTTTGTTTACTCTGAGCTTGACCTCTACCCTGACTCAGGTTTCCCTGGTCATCGGTTTCATCATCTGTCTTCTTCAATATTTGTTCTTCTGAGCATTTGGACTTAACTATCTTCTCCCCCTTTTTGGCATCATCTGATAGTAGGAGTGAGAGAAGAAGTTCTACTGAAGTTTGAATTTCATTCAATTGATCCTGTTGAGAAGCTTGATTTGCCAGAACCTCAGAAATTTGGGCCTGTTGCTTCTCTTCAGTTTTCTCAATTGCTTCTACTTTCTCAGAAATAGGTCTGATAAACCTCTTTTTATCAAGCTTGGTTTCCATATCTAGTTTTTCAGCCTTTTCTAGAAGTTTGTCAACTTTTTCTTGAGTTGCAAAGTGTAGACATTGAAGATGCTTGGTAGAGAGAGCAGTGATCTTGAGCTGTGTCTTGAAATTAGAATTTGATAATAACTCATCAGCTTTTGATACATGCTCTTTCAGAATGTTAGAGCTTGGAATGAAATCAGAATCATTCCACTTCTTGGTCCACTCAACTCCCCTGCAAGTGTCCTCCCAAGGTATAGGTGCATCCTGCGCAATAAACTTCTTTACCAGTGCTTCCTTTCCCAGAATGGGAACTGGAGTTTCAACAGAAACACTGTCTTCAGAACTTGAAGAAGATTCATTATGTTCTGACAGAACAACAGTGTGTGAGGCAACTGGAGATTCAGGAATAACCTCATCTACTGTAGGAATTTCAGCATGCTTTGGAGAAACAAGTGGAGTTGGTATCTCAGCATTTAAGATTGGAGATTGAACTGGAGATTGCTGAGCTTCTGTAGGAGCTTCCAAATACAATCAATTCTCAGGTAGTTGCAGTGCTTGGCGAATTGTAGTCAAAGTCACGACATGCTCATCCTCCCCTGTTGTAAAGATGATACTTGGGGACCCATGATCACCACCATCATCATATACGCTGTTAAATATATTTGTAATGTCATGTCTACTATGATTTGTGTTTAGTTTTCAGATCTTACTTAACAGGACAAATCAGTACTTAACTGGAAATCAACACTTATACTGAAGTCGGGACTTAAGATATCTGAACTTAAGTTGTCAGAACTTAAGTTATCAGGAGATATTTATTAGGAGATAATATCAGGACTTAAGGAGACTTTCAGATAAGGAAGGCGGCTGATTGAAGGAAAGAAGATCGAGACTGAAACATAAGAAGAGATATGCATAAAAAAGAATTCTATAAAAGAATAGAATACTTGGAAGAAAAGATAACTGATTGATATATATTAGGAAGCAGAATTATATTCAATATTAATTAGAAGATTATCTTGTAACTGTGTAGTATATAAACACAGACATAGGGTTTACACTATATGTGTTATCATAATCGAGAATATTATTCATTATAACCCTAGCAGCTCTCATGATAATTTGTTCATCACTAAGAGAGAACAGTTCTTTGTAACAGAGTTTATTGTGTTGAATAAAATATGTGTTTTGTTACTTGAGTTCTTATATTCGATTTGATTGTAGTAAACACTGTATTCAACCCCCTTTTACAGTGTGTGTGACCTAACAAGTGGTATCAGAGCTATCTGTTAACATACATACAGTAAAGATCCAAAAACAATCATGTCTGAAGAAGAACAAACTCCAACCAAGCCCACCAAAACTGAAGAAACTCCAAAGACTCAAATCCATAATCGATATGAGACTATAAGGGTTCCCATACTGAAACCTTCTGAGTATCCCATATGGAAGGTGAGGATGTCTATATTTCTGGAAGCTACAGATCCAGAATACCTTGACAGAATTAATGAAGGACCACATAAGCCAACCCAGCTCTCTGTTGTAGTTGCAGATCAGCCAGCACAGACTGTACCAAAGGAGAAAAGTGAATATAAAGCTGAAGATATCTCATCTATTGCAAAGGATGCAAAGGTAAGACATTTGCTGCACAGTGCCATTGATAATGTCATGTCAAACAGGGTAATTAACTGCAAGACTGCAAAGGAGATATGGGATGCCTTGGAGACAAGATGTCAGGGAACTGATTCAATTAAGAAGAACATGAGGACTATACTCACTCAAGAGTATGAGCACTTTGACTCAAAACCTGATGAGTCATTAACTGGTTTATATGAAAGATTTGTTAAACTCTTGAATGATCTGTCACTGGTGGATAAGGAATATGATCTTAAAGTTACTAATCTCAAATTCCTTTTAGCTCTTCCTGAAAGTTGGGATTTGAAGTCCACAACTATAAGAGACAACTATGCTCTTGATGAAACTACTCTTGATGAAATTTATGGTATGCTCAAAACTCATGAACTTAAGATGGATCAAAGAAGCAAGAGGTATGGGCGAAAGTCAAGGATAATTGCTCTTAAGGCTGAGGAGGAATCCCCTAAAGTGGCTGTTTCAAAGAAAGGCAAAGGAAAGGCTCTCATCACAAAGTCTGATACTGAGTCATCAAGTTCTGATAGTGATGAGGATTCAGAAACTGAAAGTCTATCTGAGATGGACCCTGATGAAGAGATGATGAAGCTGTGTGCTCTTATGGTGAAAGGTATCACAAAGATTGCATACAGGAAATTCAGAAGGGGAAAGAAGTTTTCCAGGAAAGGTGCAAGTTTTGATAAGAAAGGTTTCAGAAAATCTGAAGGAAAAGGAGGAAAGTCTGACAGAGGAGATTACTCAAATGTCAAATGCTACAACTGTGGTGAGAAAGGCCACATATCTCCTGATTACAAGAAAGTGAAGAGTGACAAAGGCAAGGCTCTTGTCACGAAGAAGAAAAGCTGGAAAGAAACTTCAGATTATAAAAGTGAGGTGAACTATGCCTTGATGGAAAATGCTGATAGCAGTTCTGAAGCTGCTGAGTTAAAGGTACCTCAAACAACTTATGCTTTTCATACTGATGATATTACTAAGTTGAGAAGATATCTTAAAACCATGTTCATTAGTTATAGAGATCAAACTTTAACATGTGAAAGATTAACTTCTGAAAATCTTGCTTATAAAAAGAGGAATGATTATTTAGAAAAAGAGTTAGTTATGTTCCATTAAACTCAGAAAGATAAAGATGATGCTTTCTATGTTAGAGATGAAGTGCTTAAAATGAATGAATCTCTAAAAAATGAGTTAGAAAAGGAAAGAGAGATTATCAGGACTTGGACTAACTCTGGCAGAACAACTTAGAATTTGTTAAGTAGTGGAAATTGGAAAGAGAGCTTAGGTTATGGAGATGATAAGAATAATAAAAGAACTGTAGAAATTGAGCCTATAGTTGTTAAACAAAAGCCAAAGTTAAATCCTGTTAAGTTTGTAGCTAAATCTGTAAAGTCTGGTTCTGAAAAGATGAAAGATACTGAGACAGAAGTTAAGGCAGAGTCAACTTCTGACAAATTGAAACAGGAGAAGACAACTGAAGTTAATATAGGCTTAATGACAAAGAAGCAGCTTAAGCATAAGATGAAAGATGTTAAGAATGTAAACAAGGTAAAGCCACGTAGGAAAAATAGGAATGGAAAGGTAGGTGTGAGTAAAAATAATGATTATAAGCTTGTTTCTAATGCTCCTAGAAAGAAATGTTATAACTGTGGAAATTCTAACCATTTAGCTTCTTTTTGCAGGAAGAATAAGAACATAAACTCCTTACCTTCAAAATCAGGAGTTAAGAGTCAGTCTGTTAGATATAGGCCACAAAATCCTTGTTTTCATTGTGGTAGTTTATGGCATTCCATTTATACTTGTAAGGAATATCATAGTTTGTACTATGATTATTATCAAATAAAACCTTCTTTAAAGAAAGTTAGCATTATTCCTTCTAGTGTAAGTTCTGATGCAAAGTCTGATATTGCAAATTCTGATAAGAAAACTGTTAACATAAATTCTGATTCTAAATCCGCTGCAAATGTTAACAAACTTAATAAGACTAAAGGATCCAAGAAAGTCTGGGTCCTTAAAACTAATCATTAGTGGTCTTTGTGATTGCAGGGTAACAGGAAAAACATCCTAGTTCTGGACAGTGGATGTTCAGGACATATGACTGGAAATAAAGCCCTCCTATCAGACTTTGTGGAGAAAGGTGGCCCAAGTGTTTCTTATGGAGATGGCAACATGGGAAACACTCTGGGATATGGAAATATCAAACTTGGGAATGTCATCTTTGAAAAAGTAGCTCTAGTCTCAGGACTTAAACAAAGAAAATCTCCATTCAAGAGCAAGACTGAATCTTCAATTCTTGAACCTTACCACCTACTACATGTTGATCTATTTGGTCCAGTGAATGTCATGTCTATTGCAAAGAAGAAATATGCTATGGTCATAGTGGATGAGTTCACCTGATACACACGGGTGTATTTCTTGCACACAAAAAGTGAAATTGCATCTATCTTGATTCATTATGTCAAACAACTGGATAAATTGATTAAAGACTCTGTGAAAATCATAAGAAGTGATAATGGCACTGAGTTCAAGAATTTGATCATGGAAGAGTTCTGCAAAGACCAAGGAATTAAGCAGGAATTTTCTGTTCCTGGAACTCCACAGCAAAATGGAGTTGTTGAAAGAAAGAATAGAACTCTTATTGAAGCTGCACGAACTATGCTTGATGAAGCAAAGTTACCAACCTACTTTTGGGCTGAAGCTGTGCAGACTGCTTGTTTTACTCAGAATGCAACACTTATCAACAAGCATGGAAAGACACCATATGAGATGGTGAAGAAAAAGAAGCCAAATCTAAAGTACTTTCATGTATTTGGATGCAAGTGTTTTGTTCTTAAGACTCATCCTGAACAGCTATCCAAATTTGATATAAAAGCTGATGAAGGATTTTTTGTTGGATATCAACTTTCCACAAAAGCCTTCAGAGCCTATAATTTAAGAACAAGGGTTGTCATGGAATCTATCAATGTCTCTTTTGATGATAAGAAGATTACTGGACCTGAAGATTTCAATGATCATGATCAGCTGAGATTTGAGAATGAAGTTTTAAATTCTGATTCTGTAAATCCTGACAGTCTAAATCCTGATACTGCAAACTCTGATGAGTTAAACTCTGATATTATTGAAACTGTGGTAACTACGCCAAAAGAAAATGCACCTGTGTAGGGGAGCATATTGAAGATACAACCACATCTCAAGAAGCATCAAAATCTAGAACAGGCTCTTCAAGTTCTGATTCATCAAGTTCTGATGAGCCAAGTTCTGATAATTCTGGAAACTCAAATTCTGAAGGATCCAACTCAGAGAGCAAAATTTCAGGGGGAGCATCAGAAAATGTTGATGGAGACAACATGGATCATAGGGGAGCATCCAGTTCTAGAGATAACCTTCCATCTGCAAAGAAGTGGACTAAAGCACACACACCTGACTTGATTATTGGAGATCCTGAAGTAGGTGTAAGAACTAGAACAGAAACATCAAATGAATGTCTCTATCACTCTTTTCTTTCTCAGACTGAACCGAAGAAAGTGGAAGAAGCTCTTCAAGATGCTGATTGGGTGCAAGCAATGCAGGAAGAGTTAAATGAATTTGAAAGAAATAAAGTCTGGACCCTAGTACTGAGACCAAAGAACAGATCTGTTGTTGGTACAAAGTGTGTGTTCAGAAACGAAACTGATAGTGATGGCATAATTACAAGGAATAAAGCAAGGCTGGTTGCAAAAGGATATTCTCAACAGGAGGGAATTGATTATGATGAAATATTTGCACCAGTTGCTAGATTGGAAGCCATAAGGATATTTTTGGCTTATGCTGCTCACAAAAAGTTTACAGTCTTTCAACTGGATGTAAAAAGTGCTTTTCTTAATGGAGATTTGGAAGAAGAAGTATATGCTGATGTTAGATTTATTTGATAATGTCATGACTAATATGATTTATGTTTAGTTTTCAGATCTTACTTAAACAGGACAAATCAGTACTTAACTGAAATCAGCACTTATACTGAAGTCAGAACTTAAGTCATCAGTACTTAAGGTTCAGGAGATATTTATCAGAAGATAATATCAGGACTTAAAGGAAACGTTCAGATAAGGAAGGCGGCTGATTGATTGAAGAGAAGATCGAGAAAAATGTAAGAAGAGATATGCATGAAGAAGGAATTCTATGAAGAATAGAATACTTGGAAGAAAAGATATCTGATTGATATATTTTAGGAAGCAGAATTATATTCCATATCAATTAGTGATTATCTTGTAACTGTGTAGTATATAAACACAGACATAGGGTTTACACAATAAGTGTTATCATTATCGAGAATATTATTCATTGTAACCCTAGCAGCTCTCATGATATTTGTTCATCACTGAGAGATGACAGTTCCATATTGTAACAGAGTTTATTGCTTTGAATAAAGTCTGTTTTCTGTTACTCGTGTTATTTGAATTCGATTTGATTGTGCTATACACTGTATTCAACCCCCTTCTACAGTGTGTGTGACCTAACAAGTGGTATCAGAGCCTATCTATTAACACACAAACAGTTTAAGATCCAAAAACAATCATGTCTGAAGTAGAAACTCCAACTAAGCCCACCAAAATAGAAGAACCTCCAAAGACACAAATCCATAGTCGATATGAGGCTATTAGAGTTCCCATATTGAAACCGTCTGAATATCCCATATGGAAGGTGAGGATGACTATGTTTCGGGAAGCTACAGATCCAGAATATCTTGACAGAATCAAGGAAGGACCTCACAATCCAACAAAACTCGCAGTTGCAGTTGCAGGTGAAGCAGCAAAGTCTGTACCAAAGGAGAAGAGTGATTACACTGCTGAAGATATCGCTTCAATTGCTAAGGATGCTAAGGTACGACACTTGCTGCATAGTGCCATTGATATTGTAATGTCAAACAGGGTAATTAACTGCAAGACTACAAAGGAGATATGGGATGCCTTGGAAACAAGATGTCAGGGAACTGATTCAATTAAGAAGAACAGGAAGATAATACTCACTCAAGAGTATGAACACTTTGACTCAAAGCCAAATGAGTCATTGACTGACATATTTGTTAAACTCTTGAATGATTTGTCACTGGTTGATAAGGAGTATGATCTTGAAGATTCAAACCTTAAATTCCTGTTAGCTCTTCCTGAAAGCTGGGATTTGAAGGCAACAACTATAAGAGACAACTATAATCTTGATGAAACGACTCTTGATAAAATCTATGGGATGCTCAAGACTCATGAACTTGAGATGGAACAAAGAAGCAAGAGGAAAGGAGGAAAGTCAAGGACAGTTGCTCTTAAGGCTTAAGAAGAATCTCCCAAGGCAGCCACCTCAAGGAAAGGCAAGGGAAAGCGCTATTCACAAAGTCTGATACTGAGTCATCAAGTTCTGATAGTGATGGTGACTCAGAAACTGAAAGCTCTCCTGAGATGGATGCTGATGAAGAGATGATGAAGCTGTGTGCTCTTATGGTGAAAGGAATCACAAAGATTGCATACAGGAAATTCAGGAAGGGAAAGAAGTTTTCCAGGAAAGGTGCAAGTTCTGATAAGAAGAATTTCAGAAAATCTGAAGGCAAAGGAGGGAAGTCTGACAGAGGAGATTACACAAATGTCAAATGCTACAACTATGGTGAGAAAGGCCACATATCTCCTGATTGCAAGAAAGAGAAGAGTGACAAAGGCAAGGCTCTTATCACAAAGAAGAAAAACTGGACAGACACCTCGGATTCTGAAAGTGAGGAGAACTATGCCTTGATGGCAAATGCTGATATGGCAAATGCTGAAAGCATTACTGAAGCTGCTGAGTTAAAGGTACCTCAAACTACTTATGCCTTTCAAACTGATGATATTAATGAGTTGAGAAGATATCTTAAAACCATGTTCATTAGCTATAGAGATCAAACTTTAACATGTGAAAGATTAACTTCTGAAAATTTAGCTTGTAAGAAGAGGAATGATTATTTAGAAAAAGAGTTAGTCATGTTCCATCAAACTCAGAAAGATAGAGATGATGCTTTCAATGTTAGGGATGAAGTACTTAAAATGAATGAATCTCTAAAAGCTGAGTTAGAAAAGAAAAGAGAGATTATCAGGACTTGGACTAACTCTGGCAGAACAACTCAGAATTTGTTAAGTAGTGGAAACTGGAAAGAGGGCTTAGGTTATGGAGATGATAAGAATGATAAAGGAACTGTAGATATTAAGCCTATAGTTGTTAAACAAAAGCCAAAGTTAAAACCTGTTAAGTTTGTAGCTGTAAAGTCTGAAACTGAGAAATCAGAAGTTAAAAAGGAATTAACTTCTGACAAACTAAAACAGGAAAAGACAATTGAAGTAAACGTTGGCTTAATGACCAAGAAGCAGCTTAAGCATAAGCTGAAAGATGTTAAGAATGCAAACAAGGTAAAATTACCTAGGAAAAATAGGAATGGAAAGGAAGGTGTGAAGAAAAGGAATAATTATAAGCCTGTTCCTGATGTTCCTAGAAAAACGTGTCATAACTGTGGAAGTTCTAACCATCTGGCTTTTTTTTGCAGGAAATTTTTTTTTTAGTCCGAATAAAAACAAAAAAAAATCTGAAAAACAAAAAAATAAAAATACAGCCCATTACCCACGACCTATTTCCCCATTACCCCATGATTTTAACCCTCAAACCCACTCCTAATCAATTTTTACCCTAATCCCTACCCTATATATACATACACTTATCCCATATATTCCCCATACACTTTCAAACCTTAAACTCTCTTCCAAACACAAAAACACAAATCTTTAACACTTTTACTCAGTTTCGATGGCAACCAAGAGATTAAGGACTATCGATAGCAGCAGCACTGTCCCTACTGCTGATTCCTCGAGGGGTACTGCTGCGAGGCCTCGTTTGAATGATAGGGCTGCTGAGGAGGAGTATACTAGGCTTCTGGGTAAGCCAATTTTGAAGGAGAGGGGGTTCTTACCATCGAGGAGGGATGGTGAGTTGTTGCCTATAATTGTTAAGAAAGGGTGGATAGCTTTTTGTGAGTCTCCTGAAGCAGTGCCGATGAGCATGGTTCGCGAGTTCTATGTGAACGTGAAGGCCGAGAAGAATGGGTATTTTGTGGTCCGGGGATGACGGTTGATTATCACCCTGCGGCAATTCGCCGTGTGATTGGGCAGAGACAAAGGAAGCCCACGGAGGAGAACTGGAACGAGAAGACTGCTGAGGATTTTGACTTGGATTTGATTTGTGCTACTCTCTGTAGGCCGGGCACAGTTTGGACCTTCAAGACTGTAACTAATAAGTATCGTCACTTTCCGGCGATCGCCATGAATAGGTATGCCCGTGCATGGAATACTTTTATTTGTGCTAATATTTTGCCTACTTCGCATGCACATGAGGTCACAGTTGAGAGAGCATAGTTGTTGTGGGGAATTTTGAATGAGGAGTACTATGTGGACCTGGGTGAGTTCATCTACCAAGGAATTCTGAAGTTTTTAAGGGGAGCTAAGCACATGAACATCCCTTATGCATCTACGGTTACCAAGCTTTACCGAGCGGTGGGAGTTCAGTGGCCGTCTCATGAGCAGTTGCAGTTACCGGCCGCTCCTATTGATTCCGGGACTCTGCATGCGATGCAGGAGTGGACCGATGGTGAGCCCGAGGAGCATGGGCTGGGTTATCATCTTCCAGGAGGGCGTCCAGCACGAGGTGCTACCATGGCGAGGCCAAAGCGAGATGAGGCTGGTTCTTCTAGAGCTCAGGAGGGTGCTGGGATGGCTGATGCCCAGTATAGGAGGCTTTCGAGGAGGATGGATGCTAAGTACAAGACACAGAGCAGGTTTGCTCAGGAGCTCACCCTTGCACTAGCGACTGCTTTTCGAGGCCTTGGAGCTGACATCCAGTGGCCAGTTTTTGGTGAGGACTCTGCATATCCGCCTCCTGATACACCACCCTCTGAGGGTGATGATGATGATGATCTCTCCGAGTAGGTATACCCTGTGTTCCTTTCTACTACCTTCACTGGGGACAGTGAAGATTTTAAGTTTGGGGGTGGTAGTTAAGGAATATATTGTGTGTGTGTCATATAGTTGCATGTTCATGATAGTTTAGTTCATATAATTGCATAAATTTTTCCATATAGTTTTTTTTTATTTTTAGCTTTATTTGTTTATCATGTCATGTAGCTCATGCATTTACCATGATCCCTTTTGCGCTGATTTAACAATTGATTTGAGATGTTGATGTGAGTGTAGTGATAGCGTTAAAGTGATGTTGAGTCGTGTAGGGTGATATGCATGCTAGAAACACTTGTAATTTCACTAAGTCTTAGAGAATTCTTAAGGAAAGTCTTTGTTATGGTTTGATGGTTATCGAGGTTAATCTATTGATTATGCTTAGAATTTTATAATAGGTTCTTAGTGATAAAAGGCATGAAAAGAAAAAAATGGAGTGAAAAATGGAATTCATTGCTAATTGTGGCTAGGCGTCAAATGGCTAGTAGCCGACTCGTATGTTTATGCGAGTAGTCTAGGGTTGAGCAAGATGGAGCGAAACGCACTTGCTTAGAAAGTTGAAAAAAAAAGAAAAGGAAAAAAAATAAGAAAAAGAGAAGAAAAAAAAGAAAAAAGTAAAAAATAAAGAGTATGCATAATTGATCAAGAGTGGGCTATTTGGTATTCGAGTTATTAAGTTCTTAGGGGATTTTGTGCCTAGTGACCTAAGGCTTTTAAGGTCTGGGATCCGCTAACCTAACGCTCGCTACATGGATGCCATTGTATAAGTCTTTTGTGGACCTCACTCATTGCACGGTCAAATAAGCATTTGAATAAAAGCATGATTACGTAATAAGCTCTATAATCTTGAAGTGTTATAAGTCACTTTGTGCCTAGAATTTTTATTCTTTGTATAATCATGCGATTGCCTTGATGATAGTTGAGTCATGATAATTGATATAGTTTCGAAGCATATCTGTTAAGCATTTGCACACACCACGTTTCTGGCTGTATGTTAGTTTGTATGATTCGATTGATCTTTATTCGCCTAATTGCATTTGTTGAGATGTCGTAAGTTGGTTGGTTTGGTCGTAGTAAGGGGGATCGCTGCATTTTATATAGATTGCATTCATGCATGTTTTTATTTTGTTTTTGAGTCTGTGAAGCTTGAGGACAAGCATCGATTTAAGTTTGGGGGTGTGATAAGTGGAATTTTATACCACTTAGAACGTCTTATAATAGCTTAAATTGGTGTCTTGAAATCAAGTATTTTGTATATTTGATACGTTTTTCTAGTGTTTGTACATTTCAGGGTATTAGTTGCATTTCGGGAGAGAATTCATCAATAATAAGCCTTGGCATGTGTTTAGCATTGCAAGTGGGAAGATAGGAGCAGATTATAGCGAAGAAACGGAGCAAAACAGATCAATTTTCCAGAAGGGGTCTGAGCGCCCGCTCAGCTCTGCTGAGCGGCCGCGCAGGAAGTTGAGCGCCCGCTCAGGAAAGCTGAGCGGCCGCGCAGGGTCGTAAATTCAGATTTATTATTTTAGACTTCTATTTCTGTTTGGCTTCCAACTTCTGAGTTATTTGGGTTTTATGGGACTCCTATATAAGTAGATTGCAGAGATGTTTCACAAAGGTTGGATCGTTATATTAATCAAGGAGCGAAGGAGATGAGGAAGAAGACCGTTTTAGCACACCGCAACGAAGATGAAGCATATTTTCTTGTGATTCTTTATTTCGTTGTAACATTGGATGCTAGTTTTCTTACTTTGAACCTATTTATTCTTGTAACATACTCTGGTTTAATATAAGTAGTTTTAGTTATTATTCTCTTGTGTTTATTTATCAAGTTTTCATATGAACCCATGATGACGATGAGTGCTATCATGGGCTAATCATGATCATGGGATCGTAACGGATTTACTATGGAATTCTTTAGCTAGTTGTTTAATACCTTAGTGTGTGATGATTGTCTGATATCTAGTATTGGTTGTGCGTATTCGTCTTATGTGCGTCGCGAACATATAAGATAGGGTGTTAATCTCTTGTGAAGCGACGGTGGATCTTGAGATTTAGAACTTGCTATGCTAGCATAGGTTCATGTATGAATATTCATGATCAGTGGGTAACTCTAACAGTTTTATTCACCCTGTGTAATCAAAAGGAATAACTTGTGCTTAAATCGTTATGTTGTCAATTTCTGTAGACATATAGGGACTCAACATAATTGATGCCTATTCAACTTCTATCTTAATTGTGGATGTTTGGTAGAATGGTATTAGTAAAATGAAGGTTGGTTTTTATCAGTTTCGTGTTATTCGATTAGTATCATCACTGTTGCATGCTAAGGGTAATAACAATAGCTATTGAAGGAAGTAGTAATGAAGTTGTGATCTCGTGAGTGTTTTAATATTGTTAATTCGAGTGTTAATTAAGTGGTTAATTATAGTAGTTAATTGTAGTTAATAATTAGTTAATCAACTCTAAGTGTTATTGTCTTAACATTGAGAAGTAATCATACATTGGTGAGTGAGTTTAATCGAACATAATTAGTCTGAGTCTCTGTGGGAACGAACTAGAAAGTATTCTATATTACTTGCGAACGCGTATACTTGCGTATGTTATTAGCGCGTATTTTCGCCCTAACAAGTTTTTGGCGCCGCTGCCTGGGACTCGGCGTATTTGTTTAGTTTATGTACTTACCATCATTGGTCATTAGGACTCAGTGATTAAGACGTGTGTACTTATTGTTTCCGGTTGTGTTTCAGGTACTTTAGTGAGCGTTTATGCAAACTCCTTCTCGTACTCGCAAGAGGACTTTAGATACAGCTGAGGAGACAGACGAAGTTCTTGATATTCCGGAGAAGATAGATTTTGAAGATTCAGATTCAGGAAGTGAGCAGAAAGAACCTTTAATCATGGGTGATCGTATTGTTCCGGCAGATCCAGCACTTATGGATTTTTCTCGGCCTAAAATTGATGACATTCAGTGTAGCATCATGCACCCGGCTATTGAAGCCAATAACTTT
The DNA here is from genome assembly GCF_009905375.1 of Apium graveolens. Taxonomy (NCBI): domain Eukaryota; kingdom Viridiplantae; phylum Streptophyta; class Magnoliopsida; order Apiales; family Apiaceae; genus Apium; species Apium graveolens. The sequence continues at coordinate 114,982,877 of NC_133651.1, read as the reverse complement.
GAAATCAAGTCGGACACTATTCAGATGGTGCAGAATTCTATTTCTTTCGGTGGTGCTGCGACTGAAGATCCCAACATGCACATAAGGAATTTTGTCGAAATCTGTAATACTTTCAAATACAATGGTATGACTGATGAGGCTATCAAGCTGAGGCTTTTTCCATTCTCTTTGAGGGATAAAGCTAAGGACTGGTTACATTCTGAACCAGCTGGGTCCATCACTACTTGGCAAGATCTTGCGTAAAAGTTTCTGGTGAAGTTTTACCCAATGACGAAGACTGCGGCTATGAGGAGTGCTCTTACTCAGTTGGCGCAACAACCTACAGAATCTATGTGTGAAGCTTGGGAGCGCTACAAGGAGATGCTGAGAAAGTGTCCACATCATGGAATGCCTGATTGGATGGTGATCACTGGTTTCTATAATGGTTTGGGGGCCCAATCTCGGCCCATGCTCGATGCAGCAGCTGGAGGCGCCTTGTGGGCCAAAAGCTATACTGAGTCTTATAATCTTATTGAGACTATGGCTGCAAATGAGCATCAAAACCCAACTCAGAGGATGATGCCTGGGAAGGTAGCAGGTATTCTGGAAGTCGATGCAGCCACAGCTATTGCAGCGCAGCTCCAAGCGCTGTCTATGAAGGTCGATTCTCTAGCCACCTATAGGGTCAATCAGATAGCTATGGTCTGTGAGCTTTGTGCAGGTTCTCATGCTACGGATCTGTGTTCTCTTGTCAATGAATCTGTTCAGTATGTGAATAATTATCAGCGACAATAGCAGCCTGTGCCAGCTACTTATCATCCTAACAACAGAAATCATCCAAATTTCAGTTGGGGTAATAATCAGAATGCTATTCAGCCATCATATCAGCAAGGCGTAATTAAACAGTTCAATCCACCTGGATTCCAGCAACCGCAACATTATGCTCAAAGGCAATCATATCCTCAACAGGGAGGTGCAGCTGCATCCACTAGTGCTGATTTTGAGGAACTTAAGCTGTTACGCAAAAGTCAGGCGGTTTCTATCAAGACCTTGGAAAATCAAATTGGCCAAATAGCCAATGCAGTGCTCAATCGTCAACCTGGCACACTTCCCAGTGACACTGAAGTGCCAGGCAGGAAGGAAGCTAAAGAGCAAGTCAAGGCTATTACCTTAAGGTCTGGAAAAGTTGCTGATGCTGAAAAAGCGAAAGAAGGAGAAGCTGAAGTTGGTACTGAAGAAGCTAAGCAAAAGGAGAAAGCGGCGAAACCAAGGAAGACTATTATTGAACACACTCAGCCTGAGGGTAATACAGGGGAGAAACAACTCTATCCTCCACCACCTTTCCCTAAGAGATTGCAACAACAAAAACTGGATAAGCAGTTCGGTAAGTTTCTGGAGGTGTTCAAGAAACTTCACATCAATATACCTTTCGTTGAGGCTTTGGAGCAAATGCCTAGTTATGCGAGATTCATGAAGAGTATTCTTTCAAGGAAGGTGAAACTGGATGACCTTGAGACCGTTCCTCTAACGGAATAATGCAGTGTTGTGCTGCAGCAAAAGTTACCTCCAAAGCTTAAAGATCCAGGTAGCTTCACCATTCCTTGCACTATTGGCAAGTTGTCTTTCGACAAGTGCCTTTGTGATTTGGGAGCAAGCATCAATCTAATGCCGTTGTCGATCTTCAAAAAGTTAAACTTGCCTGATCTAAAGCCCACCTATATGTCTCTATAATTGGCTGATCGTTCCATTACTTACCCAAGAGGCATAGTGGAGGATGTGCTAGTAAAGGTGGATAAGCTCTTCTTTCCTGCAGACTTTGTTATTCTGGATTTCGAGGAAGATAAGAAGATTCCCATAATCTTGGGAAGAACTTTCTTGGCTACCGGCCGTACCTTGATAGATGTGCAGAAAGGTGAACTTACAATGCGGGTGCAGGATCAGGATGTGACATTCAATGTATTCAAAGCAATGAAATTCCCTACAGAAGATGAAGAGTGCTTAAGAGTGGATTTGATCGATTCTGTGGTTACTTCAGAACTCGATCATATGCTAATGTCTGATGCATTAGAGAAGGCCTTAGTGGGGGATTTTGACAGTGATGATGAGGATGACAATGAGCAACTACAATATCTTAATACTTCTCCCTGGAGGCGAAAGCTAGACATGCCATTTGAATCTCTTGGTGCTTCTGACCTCAAAAATGCTGAAGGAAAGCTCAAACCATCTATTGAGGAAGCACCTACCTTGGAGCTTAAGCCATTTTCTGAACACCTGAGGTATGCTTTTTTAGGTGATGCATCTACTTTACCTGTTATTATTGCATCTGACCTTTAAGGTAGTGAGGAGGACAAGCTCTTAAGGATTTTGAGAGAATTCAAATCGGCTATCGGATGGACTATAGCAGACATCAAAGGGATCAGCCCTTCATATTGCATGCATAAGATTCTGTTAGAGAAGGGTAGTAAGCCGACTGTTGATTATGCTGATGCGAGTGTAGTGATAGCGTTAAAGTGATGTTGAGTGTGTAGGGTGATATGCATGCTAGAAACACTTGTAATTTCACTAAGTCTTAGAGAATGCTTAAGGAAAGTCTTTGTTATGGCTTGATGGTTATCGAGGTTAATCTATTGATTATGCTTAGAATTTTATAATAGGTTTTTAGTGATAAAAGGCATGAAAAGAAAAAAAATGGAGTGAAAAATGGAATTCATTGCTAATTATGGCTAGGCGTCAAATGGCTAGTAGCCGGCTCGTATGTTTATGCGAGTAGTCTAGGGTTGAGCAAGATGGAGCGAAACGCACTTGCTCAGAAAGTTGAAAAAAAAGAAAAGGAAAAAAAATTAGAAAAAGAGAAGAAAAAAAAAGAAAAAAGCAAAAAATAAAGAGTATGCATAATTGATCAAGAGTGGGCTCTTTGGTATTCGAGTTATTAAGTTCTTAGGGGACTTTGTGCCTAGTGACCTAAGGCTTTTAAGATCTGGGATCCGCTAACCTAACGCTCGCTACATGGATGCCATTGTATAAGTCTTTTGTGGACCTCACTCATTGCACGGTCAAATAAGCATTTGAATAAAAGCATGATTCCATAATAAGTTCTATAATCTTGAAGTGTTATAAGTCACTTTGTGCCTATAATTTTTATTCTTTGTATAATCATGCGATTGCCATGATGATAGTTGAGTCATGATAATTGATCTAGTTTCGAAGCATATCTGTTAAGCATTTGCACACACCACGTTTCTGGCTGTATGTTAGTTTGTATGATTCGATTGATCTTTATTCGCCTAATTGCATTTGTTGAGATGTCGTAAGTTGGTTGGTTTGGTCGTAGTAAGGGGGATCGATGTATTTCATATAGATTGCATTCATGCATGTTTTTATTTTATTTTTGAGTCTGTGAAGATTGAGGACAAGCATCGATTTAAGTTTGGGGGTGTGATTAGTGGCATTTTATACCACTTAGAACGTCTTATAATAGCTTAATTGGTGTCTTGAAATCAAGTATTTTGTGTATTTGATACGTTTTTCTAGTGTTTGTACATTTCAGGGTATTAGTTGCATTTCGGGAGAGAATTCATCAATAATAAGCCTTGGCATGTGTTTAGCATTGCAAGTGGGAAGATAGGAGCATATTACAGCGAAGAAACGGAGCAAAACAGATCAATTTTCCAGAAGGGGTCTGAGCGCCCGCTCAGCTCTGCTGAGCGGCCGCGCAGGAACCTGAGCGCCCGCTCAGGAAAGCTGAGGGCCGCGCAGGGTCATAAATTCAGATTTATTATTTTAGACTTCTATTTCTGTTTGGCTTCCAACTTCTGAGTTATCTGGGTTTTATGGGACTCCTATATAAGTAGATTTCAGAGACGTTTCACAAAGGTTGGATCGTTGTATTAATCAAGGAGCGAAGGAGATAAGGAAGAAGACCGTTTTAGCACACCGCAACGAAGAGGAAGCATATTTTCTTGTGATTCTTTATTTCGTTATAACGTTGGATGCCAGTTTTCTTACTTTGAACCTATTTATTCTTGTGACGTACTCTGGTTTAATATAAGTAGTTTTAGTTATTATTCTCTTGTGTTTATTTATCATGTTTTCATATGAACCCATGATGACGATGAGTGCTATCATGGGCTAATCGTGATCACGGGGTCGTAACGGATTTACTATGGAATTGTTTAGTTGGTTGTTTAATACCTTAGTGTGTGATGCTTGTATGATATCTAGTATTGGTTGTGCGTATTCGTCTTATGTGCGTCACGAACATATAAGATAGGGTGTTAATCTCTTGTGAAGCGACGGTGGATCTTGAGATTTAGAACTTGCCATGCTAGCATAGGTTCATGTATGAATATTCATGATCAGTGGGTAACTCTAACAGTTTTATTCGCCCTGTGTAATCAAAAGGAATAACTTGTGCTTAAATCGTTATGTTGTCAATTTCTGTAGACATATAAGGACTCAACATAATTGATGCCTATTCAACTTCTATCTTAATTGTGGATGTTTGGTAGAATGGTATTAGTACAATGAAGGTTGGCTTTTATCAGTTTCATGTTATTCGATTAGTATCATCACTGTTGCATGCTAAGGGTAATAACAATAGCTATTGAAGGAAGTAGTAATGAAGTTGTGATCTCATGAGTGTTTTAATATTGTTAATTCGAGTGTTAATTAAGTGGTTAATTATAGTAGTTAATTGTAGTTAATAATTAGTTAATCAACTCTAAGTGTTATTGTCTTAACATTGAGAAGTAATCATACATTGGTGAGTGAGTTTAATTGAACATAATGAGTCTGAGTCTCTGTGGGAACGAACTAGAAAGTATTCTATATTACTTGCGAACGCGTATACTTGCGTGTGTTATTAGCGCGTGTTTTCGCCTTAACACTTAACAGCTGTGTAAAGAATCTTCAAGTATCTTAAGGGAACAGCTGATCTGGGATTGTGGTACCCCAGAGAATCAGATTTTAAACTAATAGTTACTCAGATGCAGATTTTGCAGGTTGCAAAATTGACAGGAAAAGCACAAGTGGAAGCTGCCAATTTCTTGGAGGCAGATTGGTTTCTTGGTTTAGCAAGAAATAAAAGTCAATTTCCACATCAACTGCAGAAGCATAATACATTGTTGCAGGAAGCTGTTGTGCACAGATTCTTTGGATGAAGAATCAGTTACTGGATTATGGGTTAACATAATTTAAAATCCCTGTTTACTGTGATAATCAAAGTGCTATTGCTATGACAGGTAATCCAGTTCAACACTCAATGACAAAGCACATCAGCATTAGGTACCACTTCATAAGGGAACATGTGGATGAAGGTACAGTGCAATTGCACTTTGTTCCAACAGATCAACAACTAGCAGATATCTTCACAAAACCACTGTGTGAAGCTACTTTAACAAGATTGGTAAATGAACTTGGAATGGTTTCAGGTTCTTTCTCTAAATCTGCTTAGCTTTTGTTCTGCTGCATCAGACTTTATGATTAGTATTTACAGATATTACTATCTTTGTGTATTCTGTGCTTAATTGAAAATTGCTTAAGTACTAATTGTTGTCTGATGTGAATTTCTAAACTTTGATAGTGATATGACTGTTTCTATGACTATTCAATCCTATTAGGATAACTGTGCTAGATGCTGACCTAGTAGTCTTTAATATACTAAAGATCCCATGTTAGAAGTAATTATTTATGTGGAAATCTATTGACACAAGCAAATTCTGATATTGAGCTTAGTTAAGTTTACTTTGTCTATCTTATTACTAAGTCAAAAACTAGAATATTGCTTCTCATCTGTTAAGTTCCGATGTTAGTAAATTTGCTGAATGTACTAAGTGATGATAAACCTCACTTATCAAAAGAAAAAGGAAAAGAACAAGGAATAAAAATCAGGTACTCCCTTAAGATCTAGAGTAAAAATATGGAAGGGACGACCCAAGTGCATTGCTGGTATTAAGTAATATGCATCAGAAAAGCAAATAATTATTTTTCTTGGTGACTTTTCACACTCTATGATTACTGGAGAAATACTCTGATAATAACATAAATTCTGATAAACAGTCGTGACTCACTTACACTGAGAAGCCACTGTACAATGGAATTTCACAAGATGCATAAAATAAGCACAAAATAGTTAAGGTGGACTCATGCCTGAACTCATTAAATAAGTAGGCTTCAGAATAATGACAGATTTTAAGTAAAGTTCTTAGTTATGCCTTATTTCTAAGATGTACTGAAGTGAATCAGACTTTACTCTTAGTCTGATATTTAGCTTAATGCACACACTTACACTCCATATGAATGATGAAAATTACTGTGGTGATCAATGTTGTTTTAGATGAACAGTTTATGTGTCAGATTGCATAAATTCTGAGGACAAGTTATGATGGAAGTTCTGATGATTAAGTTCTGAAGAACCGAAATCAGAATTTGTGTGAAGAATTACAGAAATAGGCATTCACTTTTCGAGTTAAGAAATTATGTTCTGATGACTGTTAAGTTCTGATATAAGTCTAAGTGCTGATATTAAATTCTGATTCTTCACTTGGCTTATTTATGGTTAAAATCTGAAACAGTCCAATTTTACATCAGAATATGTTCGAGTGAGATATTAACAGTCACTATAATTAGGGTTAGTGGTACACGTCCATGCCAAGTATTGTTTACTTGTATCTTGTGCGCATTAAACCCTGTTTTATACTTCCAATGGCTGTTTTTATTCTCCTCAGTCTAGGGAGACGAGGTAGAATTATTTCTACCTGTAAGCATTAAATTTTCCTTGCGTCTCCTGGCATTCTATTGCCTATATAAACCAACACTTCACTCCATCTAGCACATCTCTAAATTCCTCACAAACTCACTCTCGTTTTATTCTTAACACCCAAAATGGCTGCATTTGGCTGGTTTTACAATTATGGCGATGAGACTGTACGTGTCTTTATAAATGGAATTCCAAATCCATACCCTATTGCCAACATCCCTCACAATCTCTGGATTCAATTTCCAGAGGTTATTAAATGTGATATGTTGACAGTTCGCAGATAACTACATCTCTGTCGTCTTCGACAGCAGGAGCGAATCATATGACTCGCTGTTCTTTTTGTTGAGAGAAGGAAGAAGAAATAGTTTTTGCTCCCTGTTTCTCTTCACCGTCAGCTTTGTCAGGCTTCTTAGCTTAGGACAATAGTTGTTGCTGTTAGGATTTGTAGCTTAGGATAATCTTGTAATGTTGTGCTGTAATTTAAATTTCATGAATGTATTTTCTCAATATATTAATGAAATTTTCTATTTTTGCAAGATTTTGTCTCTGAGTTGTTTGAAATTCTGATGCATTTTTAAATCCTGATTTATCTATATTCTGATGACCATTTTATTTCTGATACAAATCAAGTTCTGATTCTGACGTGGCAGTACCTGTTTACTTGATTTATTTTTTTGGTCATTCTCTCACTTAGTGTATTTTTACAGAATATTGGTTTCGCAGTGAAAATGATTTAAGTGGGAATAGTTTAAATTTTAAATAAAAACTGAACTACCTAAATTAATGGGATTACTTGGTAAATGGAACGGTTTTTCCTTGAAAAACTGCATGTGATAAGCAATGATTACTGTTTTCCCGTGCCCATTAATTATTCTTTACTGCTGCATGTCTGACAGGTGTCTAACGGTTATTTTTTCAACCGTGTATAAGTAAAAGAGAGAGAAGATTGTAAAATCTTTTATTTACTTTCACACTTTATCTCTCTTTTCTTTACTTCTATTCTATCTCATCTCCTGACGTTTTTTTTCATACAGGCATTTTGTCAAACACCTTACAGGCAAACTTATTTCTCAATTTTTCTCATGGCACCTAAGGATCTGATCATAGATGGAGCCAAGTTTGTACCCAACAACTATGCTACAATCTTAAACAATGATGAAACTCCATCTGATTTGCACTTTGTTCAAGATCTTCTAGCACACAGTGAGATTGGGTATGCATTAACCCAGCCTCAAGTCATTTCCAGCCAACAAGTCCTGACGTTCTGGCGGACTGGGCATTTTGATAATGGTGGTGCTACTGGTACTCCAAACATTAATTTTGAAGTCAATGATGTTGAGCATGTGGTAACTCCTGGAGCAGTTCATAAAGCTCTACATTTACGAGAAGGCTGCATTTTCTCAACAGCGGAGGAACCAGTTCTACAGCAGCTCATGGCCAATTTGGGGTATGAGAAGATTTTGGCCAAGCTTGGACAGTTGAAAAGAGCACATATCAGAAAGGAATGGAGCTTTTTCTTCGAATGCATCACTAAAGCATTCTGCAACAAGTGTTCCAACTTTGATGCCATTCCGATTATGAGTCAGCACATCGGGTATGCTATTTTTCACCAAACTCATTTGATTATGCAAGTGCTGTGCTAGGTTTTATAGGGGATAGGATGACAGAGGATAGGAATGTAATATACTTTGCTAGATTCTGTCAGCTTATATATACCTTCTGTTGTGCTGATGAACCTCAACTAGCCAGTTCTTTATTTCCACCTTTTAAACTTGCAAAACGGGCGTTTGATGATTTGGTAAATGCTGACCTTAAGACAAAGGTGGTTAGACCCTTACAAATACCTCAGTTTGTAAAACAGATCTTGGTAAATGCTGATCTTCACACTTACAGATCTGTTTACCCTGATATACAACCCATCAGCACATCCCAGACACCACAACAACCATCAGAACATACCATACATACTCCTCAACCTACTCAACCCTCTATAAGAACACATCTCAAACCTTCACAGATACCTCAACCTTCATCATCAGCACATACTGTGAAGCCTTCATCTTCCAAGCCCAAGAGGACAAAGACTGTACCTCAGACACCACAGAAGAGAAGGAGGATTGTTCTGAGAGATGAGTCAGACAGTGAGGAACAGGTTCCTGCATCAGAACCTGTTGTTAAAGAAGCTGAGAAGGTCCCTTCTGAGAATGATACTGGAATTGGGGGATCTAAGCTTCTCAAAAGGCTTAGAAGAATGTCTTATGCTAAAACTCCCAAGGAATCTTCTTCTTCAAAGAGATACAAGAAACAGAGAGCTCACATGCCAGTTTCAGATGATGAGGAAGCAGCAGCTAAGGAAGGAGATCAGGAATCTCTGATCTCACAAGAGCCAGAAATTGCTAAAGCTACTGCTACAGATAAAGCATCTACACCACCTGTGTCTCCTGTACATGAACCAGTATCTACTACAGACCCAGGCACAAGTGCTGAAATTGATATTCACAACCTGGTTGTGCCTGAGGTTCTCTACTTAGAAGCTCCAACAGCTCCAATTAATCCATCAACAACACCAATTACTGATGCTAATGAAACTCCAGAATTGTCTACAACACCTTCTCTGCATCTAGACATTGAAGATCATATTATAGGTGAGCATCAGACTATGGCTATTGATCAGAACTTGGAAGCAGATCAGCATTTAGAGGATGATGTTGAAGCCTCAATTGCTTCTCATACTGTTCTTTTATCAGAAGATGTTGACTCTGTAAGTTCTGATGCTGCAAATACTGATACTACTGGTGATGCTGCTATAAATGAAGATGTTACTGCAGCTGGTCCATCAGGACATGCATCTCAACAAACTATTCATAAAATTGAGATAGTCAAGAAGTTTGTTACAGGGGAAGCATCAGTACCTTGGAGTGAAACTCCTAGAGGACAGGAGTGGACTAAGGAGTGGAACACAGTTACCTTTGTTCCATCTGAAAAAATTCTTGCCGAGCACTTGGCAAAAGCTGATGAGATGCTAATTAATGATGATTTCAAGACACAGCTAAGAGTTACTGTACTTACTACAAGGCATCTTCAAGGTCAACAGTCTGTCACTCAAGAAAAGTTGAACAGGGTTCAAGAACTCTTAATGCAGCAAGATACACTCGTCAAGCTGGACAAGAAAAACTTTTTTAAACCTACCTTTGACAGAGTTGGTTACATTGAGAAGACCCAGTAGAAGCAACAATCTCAGATTGATGAAATTTTGCAAAATCAAGCTTCTCAGCAATCTCAACTAGATGAAATCCAATCCTCAGTGGAATTGCTTGTCTCTCTTCTCTTACCTGCTGATGCCAAAAAGGGGGAGAAGGTAATTAAGTCCAAATGCAAAACTGTTAAGACACTGAAGGGGAAGGATGATGAAAAAGATGACCAGGGAAACTCTGGAATGGGTGGAGGTCATAGTCAAGGTAGAGGTCTCTCATCAAGAAGAGCTGAAGCTACAAGTCATAGAACAAGTTCTGATACTGGAAAAAGAATTACTTCTGATACTAGTAAAAGGATAAGTTCTGATGAACTTTTGGATCTTGATGAAGAAATTTCAAGACAGTTATTTCTGAAAGAAAATCCAGGAATGGACTTTGAGAGTCTATTGGAAGAAGAAGCTAGACTTAAGTCAGAAAAAGTTAACTCTAAATATGAAGCTTCTGTTGGTAAAAAGAAACTTTCAAAGGTCAAAGGCATTGTGATAAAAGAAAGAACAAATATTGAGGCAACCAAGGCCAAATCACAATTGCAGATAGATCCAAGGTCAAAGGGCAAAGAAAAGGTTGGTGAACCTATAAAGGTTTATGTGCCTCCCGTGGATGAAGAAATTTCTGTTGAAGATACTGATCTTACTCTGACTTCAAGAAAGATTGCTAAGACAACCTCTGACATGGCTCAAGTTGTTCAGAGTCAAGATTTAGTTAGTTCTGATATTACAAAGAAGCAAGTAACCTCTGACATAGCTCAAGTTGACTTGATATCAGAAGATAAATCAAAGGAAACCTCTGACATTGCTCATGTTAAATCCTCAAAGTTACTCCTACCAGGATTCACCAAAGCCAAACAGAGTCAACCTTTAAAGACTGCTGTAAGTGGTTTTGAAGCAAGGGTGGTTACTGGAAAGAAAGCAAGAGATAAATATGGATTAGGTATTGTTGATGAAAGAAGAGTACAGAACACAACCAATGATCCAACTTCCTTAAGTGAACCAGGTGTTGGAGCAACTCCTGAAAGATTGAATCAACTAGAATCTATACCGATGGTTTACCATACCTACTTGAAAGAACACATCTTGTTATACTTCATGATAGATGGTAGGGTTTATCACATAAGGGAAAATGCTATTCCACTGAAGTATTTTGAAGAACTGGAACATGTTTTATTTTTACTTCAAATGAATGACAGAATAACAGAAAGTGCTGCAAACTATTTGAAGAATCAAATTCAGAGACAGAAAAGGCTTTATTCTGTAAAGTCTGACAGCACATATCTTCCAAAGTACAGAGATCACAAGGGTGATATTGTTGAGATGAAGCCTAACTCTGCTAAGATTATAACTACCTTTCTGGGTTATAAGGATGTAGAATTCAATCTTGAGTCTGACAAGGAGTATTTGATCAGACTGGATCAGGACATAAGGAAAGCTAGAATTAATGATCTCAGGGCTGCTATCTTCCAAACTGGTGAAGATTCTGCAGAGCTTAAAGATGCTAAAAGGAGGATGATTGATGAACTCAGATATGCTGAGAGATGTTTGTTAAAGAACTATCTCAGAACAACTCCTGACATCAGAGAGATCAGAAAGTGAAGCCAAGTCAAGATCTACAACTGCTCAAATTCTGATATGTATACAGACTGAAGTTGTTATCAGAAGTTAAAGTTGGTAAAGCTTTAAGGAATATAAGTTGTAGTTATCTAGTCAATTTCTCATGCATTTGTACTTAATGTTTTTGACATCATCAAATATCTGTTAAACTTGTATATTATGCTAATTTACAAGTTGGGGGAGATTGTTAGATATATTTGATAATGTCATGACTAATATGATTTATATTTAGTTTTCAGATCTTACTTAAACATGACAAATCAGTACCTAACTGAAATCAGCACTTATACTGAAGTCAGAACTTAAGTCATCAGTACTTAAGGTTCAAGAGATATTTATCAGAAGATAATATTAGGACTTAAAGGAAACGTTCAGATAAGGAAGACGGCTGATTGATTGAAGAGAAGATCGAGACAAATGTAAGAAGAGATATGCATGAAGAAGGAATTCTATGAAGAATGGAATACTTGGAAGAAAAGATATCTGATTGATATATTTTAGGAAGCAGAATTATATTCCATATCAATTAGTGATTATCTTGTAACTGTGTAGTATATAAACACAGATATAGGGTTTACACTATAAGTGTTATCATTATCGAGAATATTATTCATTGTAACCCTAACAACTCTCGTGATATTTGTTCATCACTGAGAGAGGACAGTTCCATATTGTAACAGAGTTTATTGCTTTGAATAAAGTCTGTTTTTTGTTACTCGTGTTATTTAGATTCGATTTGATTGTGCTATACACTGTATTCAACCCCCTTCTGCAGTGTGTGTGACCTAACAGCTAAACGATCTCCATGTTTTGTAGATTCAAAATTTCCTCATCATGTCTACAGACTTGATTAAGCACTTTATGGCCTTAAGCAAGCTCCAAGAGCATGGTATGAGACATTAGCTCAGTTTCTTCCGGAAAGTGGATTTAACAGAGGGACTATTGACAAAACATTGTTTTATCTCAACCATGGAAATGACTTACTTTTGGTACAGATATGTTGATGATATCATTTTTGGTTCTACAAATGACAGACTTTGTGAGAAGTTTGCCAAGCTGACGCAGTCATGATATCAAATGAGTATGATGGGAGAACTTAGCTATTTTCTGGGCCTTCAAGTTAAGCAGAATGAAGAAGGAACTTTTATTTGTCAATCTAAGTACACCAGAAATTTGTTGAAGAAGTTTGGAATGCAAGATTGTTCAAGTGCATCCACTCCTATGGCCACTGTAACAAAATTGGATAAGGATACTGATACATCAGTAGATATTACTGATTACAGAGGTATGATTGGATCACTACTCTATCTAACTGCAAATAGACCTGATATCATGTATGCTACCTGTCTTTGTGCAAGATTTCAAGCAGATCCAAGAGAACCTCACTTAACAGCTGTAAAACGAATTTTCAAGTACCTTAAAGGTACATCTGATCTAGGATTGTGGTATCCTAGAGAATCATACTTTAAGCTAATAGGTTACTCAGATGCAGATTTTGCAGGATGCAAAATTGACAGGAAAAGCACAAGTGGAAGCTGCCAATTTCTTGGAGGCAGATTGGTTTCTTGGTTTAGCAAGAAACAAAAGTCAATTTCCACATCAACTGCAGAAGCAGAATACATTGCTGCAGGAAGCTGTTGTGCACAGATTTTTTGGATGAAGAATCAGTTACTGGATTATGGGTTAACATATTCTAAAATCCCTATTTATTGTGATAATCAAAGTGTTATTGCTATGACAGGTAATCCAGTTCAACACTCAATGACAAAGCACATCAGCATAAGGTACCACTTCATAAGGGAACATGTGGATGAAGGTACAGTGGAATTGCATTTTGTTCCAACAGATCAACAACTAGCAGATATCTTCACAAAACCACTATGTGAAGCCATTTTTACAAGATTGGTAAATGAACTTGGAATGATTTCAGGTTCTTTCTCTAAATCTGCTTAATTTATATTCTGATACATCAGACTTTATGATCAATATTTACAGATATTACTATCTTTGTGTATTCTGTGCTTAATTTGAAAATTTCTAAGTGCTGATTGTTATCTGATGTGAATTTCTAAACTCTGATAGTGATATGAATATTTCTGTGACTATTCTATCCAATGAGGATAACTGTGCTAGATGCTGACCTAGTAGTCTTTAACATACTGATAATCCCATGTTTGAAGTAATTGTTTATGTGGAAACCTTTTAACACAAGTAAATTATGATATTGAGCTTAGTTAAAGTTTACTTTGTGTATCTTAATACCAAGTCAAAAACTAGAATAATGCTTCTTATCTGTTAAGTTCTGATGTTGGTAAATCTTATAGATGTACTAAGTGCTGATAAACCTCACTTATCAAAAGAAAAAAGGAAAAAAAAGAAATAAATATCAGGTACTCCTTTGAGATCTAGAGTAAAAATATGGAAGGGAAGACCCAAGTGCATTGCTGGTATTAAGTAATATGCATTAGAAAAGCAAAATAAAATTTTCTTGGTGACTTTTCATATTCTCTGATTACTGGAGAAATACTCTGATAACATCATAAATTCTGATAAGCAGTCGTGACTCACTTACACTGAGAAGCCACTGTAAAAAGGAATTTCAAAAGATGCATAAAATGAGCACAAAACAGTTGAGGTGGACTCATGCATGAACTCATTCTATAGTAGACTTAAGAATAATGACAGATTTTGAGCAAAGTTCTTAGTTATGCCTTATTTTTAAGATGTACTAAAGTGAATCAGACTTTACTCTTTGTCTGATATTTAGCTTATTGCACACATTTACACTCCATATGAATGATGAAAATTACTATGGTGATAAATATTGTTTTAGATGAACAGTCTAAGTGTCAGTTGCATAAATTCTGAGGACAAGTTATGATGGAAGTTCTGATGATTAAGTTCTGATGTACTCATATCAGTATTTATGTGAAGAATTACTGGAATAAACTTTCACTTTTCGAGTTAAGGAGCCATATTTTGATGACTTGCAAATTCTCACAATAATCAAGTTCTGATGCTGACGTGGCAGTATTTATTTACTTGGTTTATTTTTGGTCATTACTTGAATGGTTATATTTTCTCAGAATATTGGTTTATGAGAGATAAAGAAGTAATAATCATTTTTTTAGTGGGAACAGTTTTTTTTTAAACTGAACGTGCAATGTAATCATTACTTATTTACCGTGCCCATTAACTTTTGCCTTAACTGCTGCATGTCTGACAGGTGTAAAGGTCTGTTCCACTTCTCATTAACTGCTGTCACGTGGGGTGTCTAAGTAAAAGAGATAAAAGATTTTCAAATCTTTTATTTTCATTTTTATTCTACTTACTCTCTCTCTCTTTTCTTATTCTCTCTCACATTTTCTGACGGTTTTCTTTACAGACATTTTCTCAAACACCATATAGGCAATTTTATTTCTCACTTATTTCTGATGGCACCCAAGGATTTAATTATTGATGGAGCAAAGTTTGTACCAAATAACTATGCTGCAATCTTGAATAAGGCTGAAGCTCCATCAGATCTGCACTTTGTGCAAGATTTGTTAGACAATAGTGAGATTGGGTATGCTTTGACCCAACCCCAATTCAATTTCAAGCCAACAAGTGCTGACATTTTGGCGTACTGGGCTTTTGATGATGGTGGTGCTACTGGTACTCCAAGCATTATTTTCACATCAGGAGATGTCGAGCATGTGGTTACTCCTGGAGCAGTTCGTAAATCTCTCCACTTACCTGAAGGTTGCACATTCTGAACAGTGGAGGATCCTGTCTTACAGCAGCTTATGGCCAGTTTAGGCTATGAGAAAAGTTTGGGAAAGCTGGGTCAACTGAAAAGAGCAAATATTAGAAAGGAATGGAGCTTTTTCTTTGATTGTATCACTAAGGCATTCGCCAATAAGTGCTCCAACTTTGATGCTATTCCCATCATGAGTCAGCAAATCGGGTATGCCCTTATTCATCAAACTCATTTTGATTTTGCAAGTGCTGTGCTAGGTTTCATAGGGAATAGGATGACAGAGGATAGGAATGTAGTATACTTTGCTAGATTTTGTCAGCTTATATATACTTTCTGTTGTACTGATGAACCCCAACCTACCAGTAATTTAATTCCACCCTTTAAGCTTGCAAAAAGGGCTTTTAATGATTTGTTAAATGCTGACATTAAGAAACAAGTGCAGAGACCCTTACAGATTCCCCAATTAGTAAAACAGATCTTGGTAAATGCTGATCCATAAATATACACATCTATTTACCCTGGTGTTCAACCCACCAACACATCACATCAAACACAACAGCCATCAGAACCTACCATCTCTCACCAACCTCAATCTTCTCAACCTCAACCAACTCAACCATCCATCAGGACATATTATAAACCAACACAGTCATCTCAACCTTAACCTTCAGCACATCCCGTGAAGCCCTCATCTTCAAAACCCAAGAGGACTAAGATAGTATCTCAGTCTCAACAGAAGAGAAGGAGAATTATTCTGAGAGATGAGTCAGACAATGAGGAACATGTTCCTATATCAGAACCTGTTATTGTAGAAGCTGAGAAGATCTTTTCTTAGAAAGATACTGAAACTGGGAGTTCTAGGCCCCTCAAAAGGCTTAGAAAGCTAAATACTGATGATGAATCTCCCAAAGTCTCTAATTTTGCAAAGAGACTTAAAAAGCAAAGAGCCAGGAGGGCTGTAAATGAATTATCTCACTCTGAGGAAGTCCTGGAAGCGGCTAAGGAAGGGGTCAGGAATCTCTGATCCCAACAGAACCTATAGTCATTGAATTACTTCCCATAGCTGAATCAGACTTTACTCAAGCTCCAAAGTCTCCTATTCAAGAGCAAGAGGATATTCAAGAGCAATTGTCTACACCTCCTGTGTCTCCTATAATTGATCCAGTACATGTTGAAGACCCAGGTACAAGTGCTGAAATTGATATTCATAACTTGATTGTGCCTGAGGTTCTGTACTTGGAAGCTCAAACAACTCGACTCACTCCACCAACAACACCATTTTTGGATGCTGATTTCAATGCAGAAATTCCATCAACACCAGTTCTGAATCTAAATGATGAAGATCAGATTTTGGGTGAGCATCAAAATTTGGATGTTGATCAGAACTTAGTTGTAGATCAGAATTTAGAGGATGATGTTGAAGCCTCTATAGCCTCACATACTATTATTCTATGAGAGGATGCTGATACTGCAGGCTCTGTAAGTTCTGATGTTGACAATGCTGAACTTACTGGTGAAGCTGCTGCAAATGTAGATGTTGAGCAGCTGGTCCATCAGGACATGCACCTCAACAAGCTCCATGCAAAGCTGATTTAATCAAGAAGTTTGTTAGAGAGGATGCACCGGTACCTTGGAGTGAAAATCCTAGAGGACAGGAGTGGACTAAGGAATGGAACTCAGTTAGTTTTGTTCCTACTTAAAAAATTCTTGCTGAGCACCTTGCCAAAGCTGATGAAATGCTGATAAATGATGATTTCAAGGCACAGCTTAGAGTTACTGCAATGAGTACTAGGCACCTTCAAGGTCAACACTCCATAACTCATGACAAGGTGAATAAAATTCAAGAATCTCTTATCCAGCAAGATATGAATATAAAATTGGAAAAGAACAGATTTTTAAAGCCAGCCTTTGACAGAATTGGGTATATTGAAAAGACTCAGGAGAAGCAACAAGTAATTAAGTCCAAATGCAAATCTAGTCAAGTACTGAAGGGTAAGGATGATGGAAATGATGACCAGGGAAACTCTGGAATGGGTAGAGGTCATGGTCAAGGCTAAGGTTTTTCATCAAGCAAAGCTGGAACTACAAGTCAAAGAATAAGTTCTGATACTGGGAGAAGAATAAGTTCTGATACTGGTAAAAGGATAAGTTCTACTGAACATCTGGAACTTGATGAAGAGATTTCAAAGAGATTATTCCTCAAAGAAAATCCTGGAATGGACTTTGAAAGTCTAAAGGAAGAAGAAGCTAGACTTAAAGCAAAAAAAGTCAACTCCAAGTCTAAAGCTTCTGTTGTTGAAAAGAAACTTCCAAAACCTAAGGGTATTGTGATTAGGGAGAGGACAAATTCTGAGGCAACCAAAGCCAAATCACAAGTGGAGGTAGATTCAAGATCCAAGGGCAAAGAAAAAAATTGGTGAACCTGTAAAGGTATATATGCCAGTTATGGATCTGGAAGAAAAATCTGATGAACATGCTAGTCTGATTTTGAAGAAAAAGGATATTCAAACAACTCTGACATAGCTCATGTTGTTCAAGATCAGGACTTAGTAAATTCTGATATTTCAGTGAAGCAAGCAACCTCTGACATAGCTCAAGTTGGCTTGATATTAGAAGATAAAGAAAAGGAAACCTCTGACATTGCTCATGTTAAACCTTCAAAGATGCTACTACCAAGATTCATAAAAGCTCAACAGACTCAACCTTTGAAGACAACATCAAGTGGTTTTGAAGCAAGAGTTGTTACAGGAAATGAAGCAAGAGATAAATCAGGATTGGGTAGTTCTAAAGAAAGGAGAGTACACAACACTACCAATGATCCAACTTCCTTGAGTGAACCAGGTGTAGGAGCAACTCCTGAGAGATTGAATCAACTTGAATCTGTACAAATGGTTTACCATTCTGTTTTGAAAGAAGACATCATGTTATACTTTATGACAGATGGGAGGGTATTCCAGATCAGGGAGAATGCTATTCCATGGAAGTATTTTGAAGAACTGGAACATGTTCTATTTCTACTTCAAGTGAAAAACAGATCAACAGATGGTGCTGCAGGTTATTTAAAATCAAATATTCAAAGATAGAAGAAGCTTTACTCTGTAAAGTCTGACAACCCATACTGTTCTAAGTACAGATGTCACAGTGGAGAAATTGTTGAAATGAAGCCTAATACTGCTAAAATCATCACTACATTTTCTGGTATTAAGGGACTTGAATTCAATCTAGAGTCTAATAAAGTCTATATCATTAGACTAGATCGGAATATAAGGAAAGTTATAATAAATGATCTCAGGGCTGCTATTTTTCAAACTGGTGAAGATACAATTGAATTGAAGAATGCTAAAAGGAGAATGGTCAATGAACTTGAATATGCTGAGAGATGTCTTTTGAAGAACTATCTCAGAACAACTCCTGATATCAAAGAGATCAGAAATTGAAGCCAAGTCAAAGATCTACAACTGCTTAAATTCTGAAGTGTATACAGACTGAAGCTAAAATCCGAATTTAAGGATGGTAAAGCTATAAGGACTGTAAGTTATAGTTATCTAGTCAATTTTTCATGCATTTGTACTTAATATTTTTGACATCATCAAATATCTATTAAACTTGTATATTATGCTAATTTACAAGTTGGGGGAGATTGTTAGATATATTTGTGATGCCATGTCTAATATGATTTGTGTTTAGTTTTCAGATCTTACTTAACAGGATAAATCAGTACTTAACTGGAAATCAGCACTTATACTGAAGTCGGGACTTAAGATATCAGAACTTAAGTTGTCAGAACTTAAGTTATCAGGAGATATTTATCAGGAGATAATATCAGGACTTAAGGAGACTTTCAGATAAGGAAGGCGACTGATTGAAGGAAAGAAAATCGAGAATGAAACAAAAGAAGAGATATGCATGAAGAAGAATTCTATGAAGAATAGAATACTTGGAAAAAAAGATAACTGATTGATATATATTAGGAAGCATAATTATATTCAATATCAATTGGAAGATTATCTTGTAACTGTGTAGTATATAAACACAAACATAGGGTTTACACTATATGTGTTATCATAATCGAGAATATTATTCATTATAACCCTAGCAGCTCTCATGATAATTTGTTCATCACTGAGAGAGAACAGTTCTTTGTAACAGAGTTTATTGTGTTGAATAAAATCTGTGTTTTGTTACTTAAGTTCTTATATTCGATTTGATTGTAGTAAACACTATATTCAACCCCCTTCTACAGTGTGTGTGACCTAACATACGCCACTTCTCCAAAACTCCAGCACTTGAGTTCCAGATATTGCTTCAGGTTGGGTCAAAGCATACCCAATACAAGAATTAGCAAGAAAGTCCTGAATAAAGTGAAGTTTTGATGGAGCTTCATTCTTGCTAAGAATAGACGAGTAGTTGTTAGGAACAAACTTAGCTCCATTGAAAATCAAGTCTTTTGGCGCCATCTCTGTAAGAGATTAAATGAGAAAGAGAGTGTTTGCAAGGTGTTTGATAAAAGTCCTGTAAGAAAATGCTTCAGAGAATAGTAGAGAGAGAGAGAATAAGAGAGATTAAGAATAGAAAAGTAAGTAAAAGATTAAAAAATCTTGTAACTCCCATATATATACTCTCTCCACTCAACCGTTATATTTTGAAGCATTGCAGACAATTTACACCTGACAACTTTGGAACAGTCAGTAAAAAGTTAAAGCAGGAGTTAATGGGCACGGGAAATAAGCAATAATTATCGTGCACATTTAGTTTTTCAGGACAAACACGTTTACCACTAACCCTTAATGATTATGACTGTTTTTATCTCACCTAATTATATTCTGATTAACTATGATCGTTTCAGTTTTTACCACAAATAAGTCAAGTAAAGAATAATGCCACATAAGCATCAGAGATTCCATCATGATTTAATATCAGAACTTTAACTTATATCAGATTGTAACAGTCATCATAATATGGCTTACCAACTCAAAAAGTGAATATCTTTTTCTGTGATTCTTCATACCAAAACTGACTGGATTCTTCAGAGTTTAATCATCAGAACTTTCATCAGAACTTGTCCTAAGAATTTATGCAAATGACACGTAACTGTTTGTCAAAAACAACTTAATCACCAAAGTAATTTTCATCATTCATATGGAGTGATAGTGTGTGTATTTAGCAGAATATCAGATAAAGATTAAAGTCTGATAAACTTCAATACATCTTAGAAATAAGGCATAACTGAGAAAAGTGCTTAAAATCTTTCATCAATCATGAAGTCAACTATAGAACAAATTTATGCTAGGGTCCACCTCAACTGTATATGCTCATCTTATGCATCTTTTGAAATTCCTTTTTACAGTGGCTTTTCAATGTAAGTGAATCACAACTGCTTATCAGAATATATGCTATTATCAGAGTATTTCTCCAGTAATCAGAGAATATGAAAAGTCACCAAGAAAAATTTATTTGCTTTTCTAATGCATATTATTTAATACCAACAATGCACTTGGGTCTTCCCTTCCATATTATTTTCTCTAGATCTCAAAGGAGTACCTGCCTTTTATTATTCTTTTTTTTTCTTCAGATAAGTGAGGCTTATCAGCATTTAGGTTAATCCTTAAGATTTACTGACATAAGAATTTGACAGATAAGAAGCAAGAATCTAGTTTGTGACTTAGTAATAAGATATACAAAGTAAAATTGACTAAGCTCAAAATCAGAATTTGCTTGTGTTAATGAGTGTTAGGTCTCAATATGTTTGTAGAAGGGGGGTTGAATACAAACAATACCGTTTAATCAAATAAAATGCGGAATAAAAAAGGTGAAACAAAATTCAAGTTAAATAAAATTATTATTAAACTCGAAAGGTGTTACAACAACAGTATCGTTTACAAGGGATTAATCTCAAATCCATTATTACAAATCTAGAATAAATTCGACATGAACTTTTTCTATTTTTGCAATAAAAAATCAAATGCTAAAAGCAATTTGAGATAAAGTTCTAGGGATTTCGATCCGCTAGATAGTTACACAAGAACAAGAAAAGTATTTCTAGTGGATTGGATTTAACAATAAATACTAGAAATAAATGATCTGTGAATTCACAATAATTTCTCTGCAGGTTTCTTTTGTTCTGTGTTCAGCTGAAAGATATTCAATGCTATGCTCTTTTCGAAATGATCTGCTTTCTGTTGTTTAAGTAAACAAAATAATACAATTGAATCAGCAAGACTTTCGGCAAGACAATCAAATGAACTGGCATAACAATCCATTTGAACTGGTAGGACTTTCGGCAAGACAACCAAAATGAACTAGCATGACTTTCGGTATGACTATTGATTTCCATACCGATTGTCTTCCTAATACAAAAGATAGTCATGCTGGATTAAAACAGATTTTAATCAAATAATAATTCTGAATTAATTAATCAATTAATCAATTAATCAATAAATTAATCTTTGCAGATTTAATTTATTTTCTTAATTACATTATATGACTTAATTAATTAATAGAGAATTAATATCAATCTAGAGCAGCAACCATTCTTCTGAAAATCTTCTGAAAATCACTGTCAATTACGAATCAGTTCCACCACTTCAATGTTGACACTCGATGTACTGTCTGGTTCATGAGTGACTAACTTCCGTGACGTTTCTTCATGCCTTGACCTTGATACTCTTGATTTTCTTCAAACTAAATCCTTGTAATTAATTGATACCCTGACGAGATCTCTGTCACTTGATTAAATCCACAATCTTGATTTATATCACTGAGGCTTGATCAATTTCTTGAGCTTCTTCCAGTGAATTAAGTCATCAAGTCTGTAGATGAACAATGTTACTTAATCCTTTGACATATGTTACTCTGTGAGATCTCTCTGACGATAGATCCACTATCTACTTATTACATTCTTATTTGAGTGGAGTTAAATCCTCGAATAAACAAATAGGCTATAACATATGCCTTTCAATCTCCCCCTATTTATTTGTTAGATAATAACAACAAATACCTAGAGGATAACTCAAGTAACAAATAAGAAAAAGATATAAACAGTAATGCAAAGTAAATAGCAGAAAAGTTCTGGATTATATTTAACAATTTCCACATTCCAAACGAAATTTACAAGTGAATACAAGATAGATGTTCCTCTAGCCTGAACATGTAACTACATTAGTCTATCTTGATTCATAAAGCTCTAATCATATTACATTGAGTTTTGAGCTAATTGAATTCAGTTGTCTTCTCTTCCGACTTTACCTTCTTCCAACTCATCACCTTCTTCCAAATCTTGAAGTAACTCCTTGTCAAAGACACGATCCTTTTCTGAAGTGAAGATGTCTGGCCTGATTGGTTGAACTCCAACTATCTTTAGCTTATTCTTGAGTTGATTGTACCTTTTAATATTCTTTTCACAATAAGCTTGAATCAGATCAGCTGCTTGAGTTTTCAACATGGATGAATATCCAGCAGTTCTTAGGTGATGTTCCATCCAGACCAGATGCTTAGCTGAGTAGTCTTTACAAGATTGTGAATCGAGCTGGCAGATTTGAAGACAGTCAGACTTAAAGAATCTTACCTGATGAGGATTGTTGACCACTTGAGGACTAGCCATGTTGGCAAACTCTTTGAGTCTTTCTCTAAGAACTTCATTCAATTCTGAGCTTCTTTTGACTTTGTTGAGAAGAACCCAAATCTCTGACAAAGAACGATTCTCAAACAGATGAAGTGACACCTTGAAAGATCCTTCGCTCTGACAATATACAAATATGCTCATCTCATTTAGTGATCTGTCAAAGGCAGCTGTGATCCTTGAGACTTCAGTCTTTATAGCATTCATGTACATGTCATTGTTTGGATTAGAGATCTCCAGCTTGTCGAGAAGATGTAGAAACTGTCTATCATTGTTTGTGCTCAGCTGAGGCATATCAAGTACTCTCCTAGCTTCATCCCATTTTTCACCCATCTTTAGTCTGACATCTCTTCTCCTTTCTTGAGCCTTAATGTCATGAAGACGTTGCTTTTGAAGAGTTTCTGTTCTTTGTATGTCTTTCCTCATGTCAATGATCTGGGATACCTTTTTGAGTTCAGCTTCTTTTCTTTTCATCTCTGACTACTGCTGCTGAAACTCTTTCTCAAACAGAGGATCCACTGGAGCTTCCTCTTCCCATTCTCCAAAATCACTTTCCTCCTCAGCTTCAAAGAAACCATTTTTATCTTCCAAAACTGGTTCAGTGGGAACGTCTCAAATATCAAAGTCATCCTGTTCTCCACTATAGTAGATATCATCAGGCTTCCCTGTGCCTCCAGCAGAC
Organism: Apium graveolens; assembly: GCF_009905375.1. Classification (NCBI taxonomy): domain Eukaryota; kingdom Viridiplantae; phylum Streptophyta; class Magnoliopsida; order Apiales; family Apiaceae; genus Apium; species Apium graveolens. Next base: position 114,959,241 of record NC_133651.1, on the reverse strand, counting down.
AACTCTTTTTCTTTTCCCTTATCACTTCTCCCTTTCTTCTCCCCCTTAGTTGAGGAATCCTCTACAGACTTTCCCTTAGATCCTCCATGACCTCCATCACCTCCCGAGCCTGAGCCTCCACCAGACGGCCTGTTACGACCGGCATTTTATGTAATATTATTTGTGGATTGAGTATAATATTAAAGTCAAATAAAAATATATTCAATGATTGTACGCTAGTGTGAGTGAAAATTTCTGCATTATAAATTTGCTTTGTGTAGTATATGATTTTTCAAAGCAAGAGTTTATTTAATTTATTTATTTCTGATTTATAAGGAATATTCTAAGCTTTGGAAAAAATTTCTTTTAAAAGGTATTTTGTTCACAAATTTTGAAAATGATTTTATAAAGTCTCTAAAAATCCAAGTTATTTTATGATATAAATTTTATAATTTTTGAACTTGTATTTTATTTTATAAAAATAAATCTTTATAAATTTTATTTATTATAATTAGCAAATTACGTGGCTACCCTTGCATGCAAATACTCTTCCAATTCAACTTAGGGGCAAGGAAGACATTTCCAACCCCACTCACTTTCATTCTACTAACCAAATTACCCCTTTACCCTTGCATGCAAATCTACCTAACTATAATTGGAAGGTTACTCTTGTAAAATCTCAAATCCACTCACTTTTGGCCAAATAAAAACCAAACTAACATGATTATTACTCCACATTCACCCCACCATTTCCACACTCCTCCTTTCCTCCCCCTCCTCTCGGTTTTTCCCCCTCCCCTCTCGGCAATTCCCAAAAACCGAGCCCCCATCCCCTTCTTTCTTCATTTCTCACTCAAATAATCATCCTATTATCAAGTAATCCTACTCCCTACATGTTGTTCTTGTATATCTTAAGAGTGTAGAGTAGAAAAACTTATGTGTTGACCTTGCATGGTGGTGTTTTGTTAAAACTCCAAGTGAATATCCTTGATTCTTGTGAATTCAAGGCTTTCACCATGAGTTATAGTAGCAAAGGGTTGAGAATGGCTAGACATGAGTATGCTACACTCATGCAATTGTTGTTTTCACCCTAATCCATTCGGCCATGACTTGATAGGAGCCGAATGGATGGTGTTTTGGTTGTCATGTTCCACTTTGTGTGTTTTTGTGATGATAACATGAAAATCTTAGTGAAGTCTTGATAAAACTCTTTGCATGCTAAGTGATCATCTAGGTATACCTTATGCTAGGCTTGCATGTCAATGTTATGATTGAACATATGTAGAAAATGTGTTGTTTTGGTTTGAAAAACCCGAAGGCATGCATGCATGTGGATTTCTCTTAGAATGTTGTAAGATTTTGATCATTTGGAAAGATTTTGTTAGTGAGCCTTAATTTCAGTAGGAATAATGTGTTAATATTGATTTATGCTTCTTGTTGCATGATAATAATTCGTGGTTATCTTTTATAAAAATATATATCTTGTTGTTTCAAAAGCATGAAGATTTGTGATTTGTGAAGTGTAGTCTCTTTTATTTTGCCATAATTGTACCTTAGGTAAGGATGATCTCACCAAGGTTATTTTGAGAAAAAGGGAGTTATTTCAGTAGAATACCATATATAAGTCTTGGTTTAAGTATTTAGTTGTTGTTAGTTGGGTTTGTCAAGTCAAAACCTTGGAAAATGAGAGTTATAGTTTCTGCAGAAAAATCAGTATAGCACCCTGAGGTTTAGAGTGAGTTTTGACCATGTCATTGGTGTGCACTTTGAGGCCCAAGCTACCAGAATTTAGTATTGGGAGTATATAAAAGGTTTTAGGAGTTGGTTGGAGGTTTGCATGTCATTTGGTAAGGTGCACAAGTAGAATCACAAAATCTGTCCAGCAGGGGACAGTTTTGTTGCAACTTAGAAATAGGGAGATTTGACCATGTCATGGGTAGGCCCTCATTAGGCCCAATTGGGCCTTAGTTAGAGGGTATGTCAGAGAAGTTTTTCCAACCATAGTTCATAGGATATGAGATAGAACCATGTGTCACAAGTTAATTCAAGTCAGGGCATTTTCTGCCCAGAAAAACAGGGGAACCTTGGACTTTTAGCTTAGGCCCAAGAAGGCCCAAGCCAGGCCCTTGAGCCACATCAAGTTTGTGAGATTCCCTTAGGTCAGGAGAGTCTTGTGTAAAAATTTGGAATGAAAACTTGTAGTTTAAGAGTGTCTAATGTACTCAAGAAACCATAGTTGTCATTCTGAAATTTGCACCAGTGAGCACTATCACTTATCGCATAGTTTTAGAACACTTAGAAGTGAGTATTAGGTCGACCACCATAGTTGTAAGATAGTATAAGGTCATTAGAGCAAAAGGCACAAGTGAGGGTCAATAGTTTTTGGATAATTTAGGAAAGGCACATCGAGTTAGGAAACCAAAATTAGAAGACCTTGTCTAGTTTAGCGACCAAGTGACTTAAATTGTGAGTCGAGATCATCCAAGCCTAGTGTTGCATTATGGTATATATGGTGTTATTTGGTGTTAATATATGATATGTGAATATGTGGCTATGTGTGTGCAATTGTAATTTAAAAGTGAATATAAATTAAGTGCATTTAGGCCTAAGTGCCATCCGTGTTTAATTTCGAGTTGTAAATAGGTTAAGTTGGTGAGAATATATTATAATGAGGATTATTATTATTATTTATGTAGGATCTCGAGACGAGGGAAAACTTGCCATAAAAGTCGAGTGAAGCTCCAGTTGTTGCTCCTACCAGTCAGACCAGACCAGCCTATCTCAAGGCAAGTGATTCAACTTGACCTTCGTATTTACTACAAATAGTCCTTATATATCGATGCAATTATCCTGAGTCATTTTGATATATTTCAATCAAGCGTATCTTTTGTTTATCTTTGAGTTACATAGAGATGCCATGAACCCTCGAGTACGTATTGCAAGTAGTTCAAAAGTCTTTTATGATAGTTTAATGCCATGATAAAATGAAGAGTTGATATATTACTTGATGGATCCTTTTGATTAATATGTTGATGTTTTCTAAGTATTAATATCTCATCCTGATACTTGAATCCCTATAGAACCTTACTTTGAATTCTGATAGTCAGATACTTACCAGCTTGATTCCTCATTGATTGATACCCTCTTTCTTATCCTAAAGCTTGACAATTCTGATATGTCCTGAGTTAAAGTTCATTTTTCATACCTTAACACCCTTAGTATTCATGAAGCTTACCTTCTTGATGATCCAGCACTTGAACCTTGACGAGAAACCATTGCTTTAAGCCCAAATTGGCATTACCCTTCATATTATCCATTAGCCTCACTAAATCCTCTTGTCCAATCATTGATATATAAAAACCATTCAATTACTTGAATAGAGAATAGTTTTGTGAATCATGGCTCTGATATTCAGTACCTTGTTTCCCGTGTTACGAGTTGATCTAGAATCCCTTGATAAAAATGTTTACAGTCAAAAGAGATTTTGTCATAAATCGGCATCAGTTTTAAAAATAATTAAAATGTGGGTTTTTAGTCCCAAAGGGGGATAAATGTTTTCTTGAATAGTCGATCTGGACTGAGACGCGAGTCCTTTCCACACTTATATTAGGCTTAAAAGTTGCCTAGGGATTCCCATTAATGTTTTAGAACCCAGCGAGGTTCGGGATTACTTCGCGGCTGATCACTGGCTGTAATCCGTAGCGTCATAAAATGATTTTGATTAAGACATGATTTTAAAATTGTTTTAATGCAAGCAAAATGATGCCATCTCACATAGTTTTTATCTCTTGTTACCTTTGGTTATGTCTTTCCATTATCATTCTTAAAAGTATATCTCAATTTATGTTCTGTGTCGTACTGTTAGCACTTGTTGAGCATTTGGCTCACTTCTTGCTTTACCCTTATATTACAGCTAGCAGCTATGGTTAGATTCAAGCAGACTGCCCGTAAGACCTGTGATGCTGATGCTTATGTTCGAGCTCAGGTAGAATAAGTAATAATAGTTGTGTGAGGACTCGGTATTTGTAATCAGATGTAATAGTTGGTAGTGTTGGGCTGTTCCAAACCCTAAACTGTAAGATCTTGGATTTTGGTTGTGTATTCTTCATTAAAATGATGTAATAGCTATATTTATTTTGCTATTTAAGTTGGGGGTGTGACAGGTTTTGGTATCAGAGCTACGGTTTAGAGTCCCTGGACAGCCCAAATAGGTTATAGGATTTGTGTGTAGGTTATAGATATTATGCGAGAGAGTAGGTTAAGTAAATTATTATTAATACTCCTCTTATTGGTTATCAGCAAAGGGCGCATTCCTCGTCATCCTCTGGGTCGGACGACACTATTGCTTTCTCCGTGTATGCTGAGTTGAGGCGCGAGTTCGACATGCTTCAGGGCAAGTACGACCGACTGATAGACCAACTGAAGAACGTGTATCCGGACAGCCGAAACTACGAAGGGAAGCCCAAGGAGCAGATGACTGCGAGACTTGAGACCTTGGTTCGGTACGTCAACACTAAGCTTGAGGAGATGCCAGCGCACCGGGACCGTACCAGCCAGTATGTCATTCAGATGGTGGCGGATGAGCTCCAGAGCATTGTGAAGACGCTTCGAGAGGAAAAGACTACCAAGCCCCGTTCAGATGGAGTGGAGCCTTAGTTCTTTCCATTTACCTTTCATGTTGTTATACTATCAGACTCTATGGAATCCCCAGTTGTTTCCGTTTTTCCTTTAAATAAGCCTGTTATTCCTAGAATCAGACTATGTCCCAATCTTATGTACTGTGACCTTTAAAATTTTAATAATTATGTGCTATTGTTCCATTTGCTCTCAACTGTTATTTTATGTTTTTATCATCATATCTGCTTAATTTGGAAACTTGACTCCATATGTAAATAAGAATGCCATGCGATACCCTCGAATCATTTTATCATTCATATCTGTTTTGACACAACTCTTATTTCAGGATTATGCCTCCCAAAAAGAAGAACCCAACAACCACCTTCACCACAGACCCAAATATTCTTCGACTACTGGAAACCTTACAACAGCAAACCAATGTTATAGCTCAACAACAACTAACTCTTCAACAACGAATTGAAAACCAAGATAACCGTGAGCCACAACAACCACCTGAACCACCAGTACCACCTAGACAAATTGTCACTTTCAAGGCTTTTCAGAATGTGAATCCACCTGTATTTCATGATACCACTGATCCAGTGATAGCTAACACATGGATCAAGGAGATGGAAAGGGCTTTTGAGTTGGTGCAGTTAGGAGACGATCAGAAGACGCCGTATGTGACTTACTTCTTGAAGGGAGAAGTTATCTATTGGTGGGAATCAGTAAAGGCTATGGAAGTCACTCAGTAGGTTTCTTGGGAGAGATTTAAAAAGTTATTTCTGGACAAGTATTACCCTAAGTACATGCAGAATCAGATGGAGCTAAAATTTCTGGAGTTGAAGCAAGGGAATATGACTGTATTGGAGTATGAGAAGAAGTTCACTGAGTTGTCAAGGTTTGTGACAAAGTATACCAGCACTGAGGAGGAAAAAGCAAAGAAATTTCAGCAAGGATTGGAGCCTTGGATCAGAGATAGGGTGGCTATATTTGAGCTTGAAACTTATGCGGGAGTAGTACAGAAAGCTGCTCTGATTGAGAATAATGGGATGCAGTCAAGGAAAGAGAGGGATAACAAGAAGAGGAAGGTTCCATTTTATGGAGAAAAGTCTGAAGCTGGAAGTTCGCAAGATCGGAATGTAAAGAGAATTGGTTTTCAGAAGGGCGGAAATTTTCAAAAGAAGGGAAATTTGGGTAAAAGGCAAGAATCAAAAGGAAACAACCAGGCAAGCCAAGGGCAAGTTGGAGAAAATAGGTTCCAGAGACCGGAATGCAAGCACTGTGGAAGAAGGCACCCCGGAGTATGCAATAAGCTGAGCATGACCTGTTATAGGTGCAATCAGAAGGGACATTTGGTAAATGAGTGCAAGATGCCGAAGCCAGGAGTTACGTGCTACAAGTGTGGGAAGACTGGACATATGGCTAGGGAGTGTAAGGCAACAGGACCAGTCAAAGCTCTGATGAACGTGGCAAGTACCAGTGCAAGTATGCCAGTTGAGGTATTAGCATTACCTCCACCACCCACACCAACCCCGCAAGCAACAGCAAGGACATTTGATCTAAAGATGAAAGATGCTGTTCAGAATTCTGAGGTGATAGCAGGTACACTTTTACTCAATAATGTCAAAGTTAAAGTATTGATTGATTCGGGAGCAACAAGATCTTTCATATCAGAATCTTTTGTTGATAAACTCCAATGTGATAAAATGGTTATGAGTGAGGTAGTAAATGTGGTAATTGCAAACCAAGAGAAGATTCCTATGAATCAATTTTGTCCAAAGTGTGAGATCGATATTTCGGGATATAAGTTTTCAGCCGACTTGATACTCTTCAAGTTGGGAGAGTTTGATATAATTTTAGGAATGGATTGGTTAGGAGAGAATAGCACTCAGATTAATTGTAAGACCAAGAGAGTGTATTTAAAGATGAAGAGTGGAGAGAAGATAGTATTTAAGGGGCAAAGGCAAGAGCAACTATTTCTTACAATCGTTCAGGCTAAGAAGTTGCTTAAAAAAGGTTGTGAATCATTCCTAGCGTATGTAGTGGATTCAGAGAGAGGCAGCCTCAGCATGGAAGATATTCCTGTAGTTAGCGAGTTTCCCGTTGTGTTTCCCGATGAACTACCAGGCTTACCACCAGATCGACAAATTGAGTTTGAGATCAACCTTGCTCCAGGCACAGAACTAGTTTCAAAGGCCCCATATAGGATGGCACCAGCAGAAATGAAAGAGTTGGCGAGCCAGCTACAAGAATTATTGGATAAAGGAGTGATACGACCAAGTACATCGCCATGGGGAGCACCTGTTCTGTTTGTAAAGAAGAAAGATGGGAGTATGTGTCTATGCATAGATTACCGGGAGTTGAATAAGGTGGCGATTAAGAACCGTTACCCGCTACCAAGGATAGATGACCTTTTTGATCAGTTGAAGGGAGCAAAATACTTTTCGAAGATTGATTTGAGATCGTGATACCATCAATTAAAGATCAGAGAAGAAGATATTCCTAAGACCGCATTCAGGACCAGATATGGGCATTATGAATTCCTAGTAATGCCGTTTGGATTGACCAACGCTCCGGCCGCATTTATGGATCTGATGAATCGAGTATTTAAGAAGTATTTGGACAAATTTTTCGTGGTATTTATTGATGACATCCTTATTTATTCTAAGTCGGAAGAAGAACATAAGCAGCACCTCTGGATAGCCTTAGAGATACTCCGACAAGAAAAGTTGTATGCCAAGTTCACCAAATGTGAGTTTTGGTTAAAGGAAGTTCAATTTTTGGGGCATGTTATTGGAAATGAGGGAGTTAAAGTGGATCCGGTAAAGATTGAGGCAGTTATGAGTTGGGAAAGGCCAAAGACTCCTACGGAAGTGCGAAGCTTTCTAGGATTGGCCGGTACTATAGAAGATTCGTCAAGGATTTCTCGAAGATCGCCACGCCATTGACCAAGTTAACCAGAAAGAATCAAAAGTTTGAATGGAGTGCAGAATGTGAAGATAGCTTTCAAGAGTTAAAGCAGAAGTTGGTAACAGCTCCGGTGTTGGTACTTCCAGATGATCAAGGGAATTTTGTAATATTCAGCGACTCTTCACATAAGGGTTTGGGTTGTGTGTTGATGCAACACAGTAAAGTGATCGCATATGCGTCAAGACGGTTGAAGCCGCATGAGTTAAAGTACCCGACGCATGACTTGGAACTAGCCGCCATAGTGTTCGCACTCAAGATCTGGAGACATTACCTCTATGGAGAGAAGTGTGAAATCTACACGGATCACAAGAGTTTAAAGTACATTTTTACTCAGAAAGAGCTCAATATGAGGCAGAGGAGATGGCTGGAACTGATCAAGGACTATGACTGCTCGATAAATTACCATCCTGGAAAGGCGAACGTAGTGGCCGATGCTTTGAGTAGGAAGGAGAGATTGAATATGATGATAACATCAAAAGAGTTATCTAAAGAAATCGAAAATTTGGAATTGGAACTTTGTGCTTATGGAAAAGTTGAGGAAGTTTGTCGTGCAATGACCTTTCAGCCAATACTAGTGGAAAAGATAAAGAAGTGTCAAGAAGAAGTAATGGAGAAAGAGAAGAAACAGTTATCTGGAGAGGAGATTGATACTCAAAGGGATGAGCAAGGGATACTAAGGTTTTCATCCAGAATATGGATTCCCCATGTACCTGAATTAAAGAATGAGATCCTCCATAAAGCCCACAATTCGAAATTTTCAATCCATCCGGGAAGCACCAAGATGTATCGAGACTTAAAGAAGAACTTTTGGTGGCCAAATATGAAGCGAGACGTGGCAGAATGGGTTGCGAAGTGCTATACTTGTCAGAAAGTAAAGGCAGAACATCAACGACCAAGCGGATTAATTCAGCCCCTGAAGATTCCAGAATGGAAATGGGAAAATATCGCTATGGACTTTATAGTAGGACTACCGCGAACGAAATCCGGACATGACGCAATATGGGTTATAGTTGATCGTCTTACGAAGTCGGCGCATTTCCTTCCAATAAACGAGAAGTCGTCATTGGACAAGTTGGTTCATCTGTATGTGCGCGAAATCGTACTAAGGCATGGAGTACCCGTATCAATAGTTTCAGACAGAGATTCCCAATTTAACTCGAGATTCTGGAAGCAATTTCAGGAATGTCTTGGCACGAAGTTGAATATGAGCACGGCGTACCACCCGCAGACTGATGGCCAGAGTGAAAGGACAATTCAAACAATTGAAGATATGTTGCGCAGTTGTGCAATCAATTTTACAGGAAGTTGGGACGACCATTTGCCGTTGATTGAGTTCTCTTACAACAACAGCTATCATTCCAGTATCGGCATGCCACCATACGAAGCTTTGTACGGGCGAAAATGTAGATCACCAACAAGTTGGGATGAAGTGGGAGAAGGAAGAATTCTCGGCTCGTATTTGGTACAACAGTTGCATGACTCGGTCAAGTTAATTCAAAAAAGGTTGCTTGCTGCTCAAGATAGACAGAGGAAGTATGCGGATCCAGCGCGTAAGGACGTTCAATTCCAAATTGGCGAAGCTGTGTTGCAAAAGGTGTCACCTAGAAAAGGGTTGATAAGATTTGGCAAGAAAGGGAAGTTAGCACCTAGATACATAGGTCCTTTTGAGATTTTGAGTCAAGTGGGAAAGGTGGCCTATGAGTTGGCCTTACCACCTCAGTATCGGCATGTGCATAATGTGTTCCATGTGTCGTTACTTAAGAAGTACAATCCAGACGCTAGCCATGTAATAGAATATGAACCTGTAGAAATTCCGGTAGACCTGTCATTTGTGGAGCAACCGGTTAAAATACTTGACTGGCAAGTAAAGAGTTTTAGAAATAAATCAGTAAAGTTAGTAAAAGTACTTTGGAGGAACCCAAAGGTCGAAGAGTCGACTTGGGAGTTAGAGTCTGATATGCGTTCCCGGCATCCTCATCTTTTCTCTTAGATTCTGGGGACAGAATCCCTTAAGGGGGAGAGGATGTTACGACCGGCATTTTATGTAATATTATTTATGGATTGAGTATAATATTAAAGTCAAATAAAAATATATTCAATGATTGTACGCTAGTGTGAGTGAAAATTTCTGCATTATAAATTTGCTTTGTGTAGTATATGATTTTTCAAAGCAAGAGTTTATTTAATTTATTTATTTCTGATTTATAAGGAATATTCTAAGCTTTGGAAAAATTTTCTTTTAAAAGGTATTTTGTTCACAAATTTTGAAAATGATTTTATAAAGTCTCTAAAAATCCAAGTTATTTTATGATATAAATTTTATAATTTTTGAACTTGTATTTTATTTTATAAAAATAAATCTTTATAAATTTTATTTGTTATAATTAGCAAATTACGTGGCTACCCTTGCATGCAAATACTCTTCCAATTCAACTTAGGGGCAAGGAAGACATTTCCAACCCCACTCACTTTCATTCTACTAACCAAATTACCCCTTTACCCTTGCATGCAAATCTACCTAACTATAATTGGAAGGTTACTCTTGTAAAATCTCAAATCCACTCACTTTTGGCCAAATAAAAACCAAACTAACATGATTATTACTCCACATTCACCCCACCATTTCCACACTCCTCCTTTCCTCCCCCTCCTCTCGGTTTTTCCCCCTCCCCTCTCGGCAATTCCCAAAAACCAAGCCCCCATCCCCTTCTTTCTTCATTTCTCACTCAAATAATCATCCTATTATCAAGTAATCCTACTCCCTACATGTTGTTCTTGTATATCTTAAGAGTGTAGAGTAGAAAAACTTATGTGTTGACCTTGCATGGTGGTGTTTTGTTAAAACTCCAAGTGAATATCCTTGATTCTTGTGAATTCAAGGCTTTCACCATGAGTTATAGTAGAAAAGGGTTGAGAATGGCTAGACATGAGTATGCTACACTCATGCAATTGTTGTTTTCACCCTAATCCATTCGGCCATGACTTGATAGGAGCCGAATGGATGGTGTTTTGGTTGTCATGTTCCACTTTGTGTGTTTTTGTGATGATAACATGAAAATCTTAGTGAAGTCTTGATAAAACTCTTTGCATGCTAAGTGATCATCTAGGTATACCTTATGCTAGGCTTGCATGTCAATGTTATGATAGAAAATATTGATAGGGATAAATAAATTATGATTGTATAATTAAATACTACATTAATGGTACAAGCTGTGGGCTGCTAGGCCCAATAAAAAGATATATGATACTCAGACCAGAAAGGTTAAGCCTGATGGACCAGATCAGGCCTGATGGAATAAAAAAGGCCCAAAAGCCCTAATTATTAATTAATTTCGTAATTAATTAATAAGGGAAAAATCAGCAATTGAGAAGAGTCCCGATAAGGATATAAATCCTTATAGATTAGCCTCAAGGGGACCTAAAAGGATAAGGAATCAGCTTCGTACTTCCTAGGACTCCTAAGTCTATCCTAATTCAGAGGCTTGTCCACCAAGTCTCCTATACCAAGTCCAATTCAAGGACTCCCACATCTATATAAGGGGCCTCACCCCACAAATCAGAACTACGTTTTTTGGCTTGATTCTCTAATTCACAGAGATACGTAGGCATCTCGTAAAGGCAGAATTAAGCTACGACACACGAGAGCAGCCATTAAAGGCCTTGAGCTCCCGAATCTTAGTAATAAATACAGCAAATAATAACCTTAGCTTTTTATCCATAACATTTGGCGCAGTCTGTGGGAAGCACAACAACCATGGCGAGAACACGGAGAACAATTGGAGCTCTAGAGGAAGGAACACCATCAGAGACAACCCAGGTGATTTCATCAACCGTGGAGGTTCCTCCCCATTCAACTTATGCATCTACTCAGGAGGAAGCCCAGACAGGGGCAACTCAACCCCAGCTACAAGGGACAACTCCCCCGATTCAAGGTACGAATCCTCAAGTTCAACAAATACATATACCTGTGAATTCTCGACCCGTTGGGTATGAATATTCAACTATTGTTACTACTAACCCCCTTATGGGATGCCCCTTCACCCTGAGGTTGGAGGAAGCGGATATGCTGGGCGAAGCGAAGCACGAGGGCGGTCGCCCCCCTATATACGAGGTTTGGGTCCTATCCCTGAGGATCGGGAATTTTCTGGTCCATACACTGAGAGAGACTCCGAATCTTCGAATGATGAAGTGGCCCCGAGAAGGAGGCGTCCTGGAAAAGAGCCAATGGCCGATGGAAAGCAACGCCCCCAGAGCACCCCAGGGGCGAATCCCCAAGAAGTGCAGGAAAGGATCAGGGCTCATGAGGCTGAAATCCAAAGGCTGAGGCGTGATTTGGAGGCTCACCAGGCCACCAGACCCCAGATACCTCCTAAGGGGAGAAATCCTCCTCCTGTCATAGACCTGGATGGTCCGGTAAGAAGAAGGGCTGCTGTCCCAAGAACTGATCCAAGCAATCTCCTTCCCCTTGGAGATCCTGATGATCCAACTCCACCCTTCACAGAAGAGATAATGAATGCCCATATCTCGAGGAAATTCAAGATGCCCACTATCAAAGCCTATGATGGCATGGAAGATCCCGCTAATCATGTTAGGACATTCTCTAATGCACTGCTGCTGCAACCCGTGAATGATGCTATAAAGTGTCGGGCCTTCCCTCAAACCCTGTCGGGTATGGCTCAAAGATGGTACAGTCGCCTGCCCCCAAATTCTATTGGATCGTTCAGAGAATTAAGTCAGGCTTTTATTAAGCAATTCATCAGTGGAAGAGTCCATGAGAAAAGTTTAGCATCTCTTATGAGTCTTGTGCAGGGAGCTAAGGAATCCTTGAGAGATTACCTGAATCGTTTTACAAAGGAGGCTTTAAAAGTCCCAGACCTTGATGATAAGGTAGCCATGATAGCACTGCAACAAGGAACTAGGGATGAGTTTTTCAAGATGTCCTTGGCCAAATGTCCCCCTGAAAACATGTTGCAACTCCAAGAGAGGGCAGGGAAGTATATCAAGGTTGAAGAAAGCATGAGGAAGACCGTAGTGAGTAATGAGCCCACTGGAGGCAAGAAGCGAAAAACTGATCTGGAGTATATCGCTAAGGACAAATATCCTAGAACCGAACAAAACCCTGATTCAACCCCCAAGAAGGGAGGACCTGGGCAAAAGTTCACTGAATACGCTAAGCTGAGTGCTCCTAGAAGTCAGATTTTGATGGAGATTGAGAAAGATAGAGATATTCGCTGGCCTAAGCCCTTGAAGGCTGATCCCGCCAAGCTAGATAAGAGCAAGTATTGCAGGTTTCACAAGGATGTTGGCCATGACACCGATGAGTGTAGGCAATTGAAAGATGAAATTGAGTTTTTGATTCGAAAAGGAAGGTTGAACAAGTATACTGGAGATGGAGGGGACAGAAATAATAATGGAAGGAAGAATTTTGAAGATCGTAGGAGGGACCAAGATGATCAGGGGCAGAATCCCCAACCCAGAGGGCCGGTTATAAATGCAATTTTTGGAGGACCGCGACGCCCTCGAGGGCCAGTGATAAACACGATCTTTGGAGGTCCAACTGCTGCTAGATTGTCCGAAAATTCTAGAAAGGCATATACTAGGGAGGTTATGCATATTATTGGAGAAGCCCCGAAGAGGGCCAGGACAGAAGTAACATTGGCTTTTGATGATTCCGACCTAGAGGGTGTGAAGTTTCCCCATGACGACCCGCTGGTCATAACACCGATAATAGGAAATAGCCCGGTTAAGAGGGTCCTTGTGGATAATAGTGCTTCTGTGGATATCTTGCTCCACGACACCTTTCTAAGAATGGGATATAACGACTCCCAGTTGACACCAACCGACATGCCGATATATGGATTTGCTGGAGTAGAATGTCTTGTGGAAGGGATAATCAAATTGCCAACCACCATAGGTACGGAACCAAGGCAAGCAACGCAGATGCTGGATTTCGTGGTGGTAAAGGCTAGTTCAACTTATAATGCTATCATGGGGAGAACAGGGATACATGCCTTCAAGGCAGTCCCCTCTTCCTACCATTCAGTCATGAAGTTTCCCACCCGAAACGGGATTGGAGAAGAGAGAGGAGATCAAAAAATGGCTAGAAGCTGTTATGTGGCCTCTTTGAGGGCAGATGGAGTCGGGGGGGGGGGGGGCAGGTTCTTCCTATTGAAGATATGGATGTTCGAGAAAATGATGAGAATAGAGGAAGGCCAGCAGAAGAATTCGTTTCGGTTCCTTTAGACCCCGAGAATCCTGAGAGGATGACTTTCATTGGAGCCACATTAGAGGAGCCTCTTAGAGGGAAGTTAGTGAAATTTTTACAAGAAAATAGTGATGTGTTTGCATGGTCAGCAGCTGATATGCCAGGCATAGACCCGGAGTTAATTACTCACAAGCTAAACGTGGATCCAAGCCGGAAGACAGTGAAATAAAAGAAAAGAAATTTTGCCCCGGAAAGATAAGAGGCTATAAAACAGGAAGTAGAAAAGCTCTTAGAGGCTGGTTTCATTGAGGAGATTCAATTTCCGGAGTGGTTAGCAAACCCTGTAATGGTGAAGAAGGCTACTGGAAAGTGGAGGATGTGTATAGACTTTACTGATCTGAATGATGCATGCCCCAAAGACTGTTTCCCGCTGCCTAGAATTGATACTTTGATTGATGCCACTGCTGGACATGAGATGCTGAGTTTCATGGATGGATTTAGCGGATACAATCAGATCAAAATGCATAAGGATGACATTCTAAAGGTATCATTTATCACTGACTTTGGTGTTTATTGTTATCTTGTTATGGCGTTTGGTCTCAAGAATGCAGGAGCCACCTATCAGAGGTTGGTGAATAAAATTTTTAAGGATCTTATTGGGAAGACTATGGAAGTCTATGTTGATGACATGCTAGTCAAGAGTCTAGTAAAGACTGATCATATAACCCATTTGAGGGAAGCTTTTGAGGTCCTAAGGTACCACAAGATGATGTTGAATCCAATGAAGTGTGCTTTCGGAGTAAGATCTGGAAAATTCTTGGGATTGATGGTCTCAAAGAGGGGAATTGAGGCCAACCCCGATAAAATAAAGGCAATCTTGGATATGGAACCACCAAAAACTGTCAAGGATGTACAGAAGCTCACAGGAAGGGTTGCGGCGCTAGGACGATTCATCTCCAAGTCAGGAGACAAGTGCTTGTCATTCTTCAAGTCATTAAAGAACATTAAAGACTTTGTATGGAGTGAGGAAAATCAGAAGGCATTTGAAGAGTTAAAGAAGTATATGGGCCAGGCCCCGTTGTTGGCCAAGCCAGTTCTGAGTGAAGTTTTATTCTTGTACTTGGCTGTTTCAGAGAGCGCCTTGAGCGCGGTGTTGGTTAAGAAGGAACTGAAAGTCCAGAAACCCGTATACTATGTCAGCAAAATCTTGCATGGTGCAGAGTTGAATTATTCAACTATTGAGAAATTCGCTTTAGCCTTGGTAATGGTTTCAAGAAAGCTGCGTCCTTATTTTCAAGCTCACCAGATTGAAGTGCTAACAAATCAGCCACTGAGAAACATCATTAACAGTCCCAAGGCAAGTGGGAGACTGATTAAGTGGGAAATAGAGTTGGGAGAGTTTGATCTCAAGTATAAGCCACGTACGGCCATAAAAGCCCAGGCACTAGCTGACTTCGTGGTGGAATGTACCATACCCAACCAAGAAGTCGGGGGGCAGGAAGATACCATACCTCAAGACAAGGGAGTCGACAATGGGGACAAGGAGAAAGAATATTGGGTTCTCTATTTTGATGGAGCATCAAAAACAAATTCCAGTGGAGCAGGGTTGATTTTGCAAAGCCCTGATGGATTCTTAATTGAGTATGCTATGAAGCTAGACTTCCCAACCACAAACAATGAGGCAGAGTATGAAGCCCTGATTGCTGGCCTTGGTCTAGCTGGGACACTTAGAGTCAAAAACTTAAAGGTCTGTGGAGACTCGAAGCTGATCATATCCCAGGTAAAGGGGGAATTTGAGGCAAGGGATGATACGATGGCTAAGTATGTTCGCCTAGTAAGGGCTGTGATGACCCAATTTAATGAATGCCATATTGAACACAGTCCAAGGGAAGAAAATGCTAAAGCAGATGCGCTATCAAAGTTTGCTTCATCTGAGATTGAAGAAAGTTCAGGAAGTGTGTACTTCCGTGTTTTGAAGACACGAAGCATAGATGTTAAGCTTGTGGCTCCCATAGGCTTGGGGACGTCATGGATTGATCCCATCAAGGCTCATATTCAGACCGGTTGGTTGCCAAGTGATGCAACTGAGGCACGGAAGTTAACTATTCGAGCACTAAGGTACTCCTTGATAGATGGAATTTTGTATAAGAGATCTTTCGTGGTTCCTTACTTGAGGTGTCTCAGGCCCGACGAGGCACGCTTGGCTCTTGAGGAAGTGCATGAAGGTATTTATGGGCAACACTTGGGGGGCAGGGCCTTGGCTCATAAGATAACCCGTTTAGGCTTCTATTGGCCAGAAATGATGGTTGGTGCCAAAGAATATGTGAAGAAGTGTGATCGCTGTCAGAAGCATGCACCAGTTGTTAGACAACCCCCCGAGATGCTGACCTCTATCAACTCGCCTATTCCCTTTGCCATGTGGGGGATGGATATTCTAGGGCCTTTTCCTATGGCCACGGCACAAAGGAAATTTCTGATTGTAGGCATTGATTATTTCACCAAGTGGATCGAAGCCAAACCCTTGGCCAAAATCACAACTAAGCAGGTTGCACAATTCCTGTGGGAAAACATTATGTGCCGATATGGAATTCCCCGTATCCTCGTCACTGACAATGGAGCACAATTCAACAATGAGGAATTCAAGAAGTATTGTGAAGAAAATGAAATTGAATTACGATTCACCTCTGTGGCTCACCCGCAAGCCAATGGGCAAGCAGAAGTAGCAAATCGGATAATCCTGGATGGACTAAAGAAGATGATCGAGAAGTCAAGAAATAATTGGGTGGATGAGATACTTCCCATATTATGGGCCTATAGGACTACCTGTAGAGTCACGACAGGAGCAACTCCTTTCATGTTGGCATATGGGGCAGAAGCAGTAGTTCCCGTGGAGATATCACATTTCTCTCCAAGGATTCAGGCTTTCAACGCAGAAGAAAATGAGGAAGGGCAGAGGTTAGCCCTGGATCTGATCGATGAAGTGCGAGATAAGGCACATGCAAAGATAGTAGAATATCAGAAAAGGCTTCATTCTACTACAACCTAAGGGTTAAAGAAAGGTTTTTTAAACAAGGCGATCTAGTCTTGAGGAAGATAGAAGCATCTGGTGTAGGACAAAAAGGGAAGCTTGCCCCGAATTGGGAAGGGCCGTACAGAGTCAAGAGTGTTCAAGGTAGAGGAACCTACAAGCTAGAGACTATGGGTGGATTTGAAGTCCCGAGAACTTGACATGCACAAAACCTGAAGGTTTACTATGTGTAGGGCAGCCGGATACGATTCTCACTCGTCAGGATGGCGAGTAGGTTGAAAAGCACCTTGAAGCTTTGCTTGCTTAGGATTTATATGTTTTAGTTTTATTACGAAGTTTATTATTACTTGTGTAAGGGACGAATCCCAGACAATTTTACGAAATTTATGAGTTCTTCAAAGTATGTTTGTGGCCTAACAAATAAAAATCAAATGCATGAATGCAAGCTTAGAAGGTGATAAATGAAATAGATCTGATAGATATTACAAAAATTCGATAAATAAAGTCTCGAAAATAGGATAAAAAACAACAAGCCATGCAGGGCTGAAAAAGCTCTAAGGAGCTGAAGTACCCTCGGCATCCATATCATCGTCCTCTCCGCTCTCGCTGGATGTCTCTATCGTCTCGGAGGAGGAGGAAGAGCTATCGTCCTCAGCTGGTCTGGAAGAAGACTCGGGAGGAGGAAGGAGTGGATCCTGAGGAACATGGTCCGAGATAACTACTCGGGTACGAAACCTCTGTAGCAAAGCCTCGTCATCAGGGCAGATGTAGTCTGCCGGGTTAATATCAGGACAAGCCTCGTTCACGGTCCCAAGGGCCGTGTCCCAACCAGTCCTAAAAAACCCGGGAAAGACGGAATCATCCCTAATCCTCATGGATTGGGCAAACTCCTCCGAGTCCAGATAGTTGTGTATAGCTTTATCCTTCTCCGCCCGAAGTACCACCAGCTCGGCGTTAGACTCTCCGAGTTCTTCCTCCTTGCGCTTGAGCTTCTTCTCCAGGGTAGCATACTTCTTCTGTTGCCTCCTGAGGGCATTATCGGCCTTATCAGAAGCCCGCTTCCATGATTCGGCTTGCCTCACAGCGCCTTGAAAGTAGGCGTTAGACTGAAACAAAGCAATTAACAAAGTATAAGGCAAGAAAATGCTACAAGAATGAAAAATAAGTTCAAAAAAGAGAAGGCATGCCGAAGCCAGAGACTGAGCTCCCATGAGCTTAATCCTCTCAAGATCAGGGGTGGCCACCACATCAGTAAAGTCCTTGGGAGTCACGCTATGGTAGGACCAATCCCAAGCATGTTTCGTGGAACCAACTACGGTGTCCCCTCGGCGGAATCCCCAGAGAGGCTGAAAGGCGCCTGTGGCAGCAGCAGTAGGGGCAGCAGCAGTGATAGGAGCACCATGGCCTCCAGCTCCTTCAGTTGAAGCCTCCCCTATAGGCTCTTTGTGCTTCTTCAAAAAGATAGGCTCCGTGGCCTTTCCCCGAGTGTCTAGGCCTGCGAGCCGAGCTTTCTTCATCCTAGCTGTTTCCTCAACCAAAGGAACATTGTCCTCGTTAATCTCCTTAGCAGCTGAAACAAAGCAAAGGACAAAATAAGTGATGTTAATAATGCATGAAATGAAGTAAAATTGAGAAGGGAAGAAAAATACCCTGTTGAGAAACAGAGGATAGTCCCACATGAATCAGGGAAAACTCCTCTAAGAGAGTCCAGCTGGTGGTGGTGCCATCATCCTGAGTAAGCCCATTATAAATAATAGTTTCTTCAGGAGTTAAGTGAATGGATTTGAGGCTACCATCACTGACCTTCCCGAAGGAAGATCGAAAAAGTGCGCCCCAGTCACCATTCTCCCAATGTAACCCAACGAAACTATTCCTCCAATTTTGATTATTATCAGGAATAGAGGCGCTGTTAAAGATATGTTTGCTTTTGGGCCTTTGCTTGACATAGACCCATCCACAGATATTGGAAGAACTATTATAACACTGAAAGACCTTCCTAAAAACAGCTACAGAAAGAGGAAAGCCCTCCCTAAGACAACAAACCATAAAACATAGAATGTTCCTCCAGGCGTTTGGAGGAAGCTGACACGGGTTGATTTGTAAATCAGCCAAAAGATGAGGAATAAAAGGATGAAAAGGAAACCTAAGCCCATCATTAAGGGCATCTGTGTAAATGAAGAGAGTGTCGGGTCTCCAGTGGCAAGTACGGTCACCACCAGAGACTGGAACTAATCTAAAAGGAGGAAGGACGTAATACCGAGCATTTAGTTTATTGAAATCAATGTTGTGCCAAGTGTTACAATGATTAAAAGAATCGAGATGTGCAGTAGAGGGATATTCATCCCCCCTAGTGTTAATCATATCGATTAAAGAAATTTACGAAGAACGGATCTCGATATCCTTACCTTGTTTTGAAGCCGAGGCAATCTTCGCCGCTCTCTCGGAATTCTTGTCAGCCATTAGTAAAGCCTAGAAAACCTGAAAGTCTTGAAGGGAGGAGTGGCCAAAAAAAAACTAAAGGAAGAGAAGAGGGAGAAATTTGTAGGATGAGTGGAGAAGTGAAATGAGAGGTGTGAGGAATCACACTCTCATCCCACCTTTTTATAGCCAAGAAGAAGGGGATTTGGGCCTCAAAAAAGCCCATATGGGCCCAAAAATGGAAGGATCTGGAATGTTCCAGATTATTTTAGAAAAATCTTAGAAAAATATGGAAAAATCTGGAATGATATAGAAATTCCAGAATATTCTGGAAGTCAGGCTTAAGAGTTAAAGCCCAATCCAAGTTTGAATGGGCATTGGATATTAAAGCATGATAAAGGCCCAGTCCAAGAAAGCCCAGAAAGAGGGCCCAATTAGTTGACAGACAAAATCCCAGATTTAAGAAATGGGCCCTGGATGAAGACCCATTAAGAGGGTGGCCCAAGAAATCCAGGCCCAAATCAAGGACCCAGGAGAGTCCACCCCAGATGTATGGCCCAACTTCAAGGTAAAAAAAAAGAAGGGGGGAGCCTGACCCAATTCGATCAGAACCTGCACCAAGATCCTAGTCGATTGCATTGAGGTCGATTTTCCTTCGACCAAGGCTGAAAAAAGGGGCTATTTCGGTCAAGAGAAGGATCCTGACCAGAAATTCCTGGTCGAAAAGGGGAAATAACTGTTTCATTCAACCAGAATGCCAGAACGTTTTTTGACCCTGTCAACCAGGAAGCAAAGTAAAATCCTGATCGAATGGACCCTGCCCGAATTTACGTCGACCTGGGCAACAAAAGATGGCTAATTCGGTCAAAAAGCATTAAATCCTGATCGAAATGAAATCCTGGTCGAAAAATTCTGCTTAAAAAAAAAAGGGAAAAATCCTGGCCGAAATTCGACCAGGATTCCTGATCGAAACCATCCTACCCGAAATCCTGTCGACCAGGGCAATATGAAGGTTAATTCGACCAGGATCCTGGTCGAATGGATTCCTGGTCGAAATCTGTATAAAAAAAAGGGAGAGAAAAGGAAGAAAAAAGAAGAAAAATGAGGGAAAAATTCCTGGAAAATTACAGAAAAATAAGGAAATTCCTTAAATAATTTCTGAAAAATACTAATATTTTCAGGAATAAGGAATAAATCCAGAAAATAAAGGATAAATCCCAGAAAATTAGGGAAAAATCCAGAAATTAAGGATAAATCCCAGAAAATTAAGGGAAAAATCCAGAAAATTAAGGATAAATCCCAGGAAACTAGGGAAAAATCCAGAAATTAAGGATAAATCCCAGGAAATTAGGGAAAAATCCAGAAATTAAGGATAAATCCCAGAAAATTAGGGAAAAATCCAGAAAATTAGGGAAAATCCCAAAAAATTAGGGAAAAATTCCTGGAAATTAAGATAATTCCTGAATAAAAGGAAGATTCATTGTAAATGTGTAGGTCGCTCCATACTTTACGGAAAAACGAAACCCTGTAAGGGAACGAATAGACTTAACTTCTGCGAAACCTAATCAATGTTTCCCAAAAGTTGGGGGGCAAATGATAGGGATAAATAAATTATGATTGTATAATTAAATACTGTATTAATTGTACAAGCTGTGGGCTGCTAGGCCCAATAAAAAGATATATGATACTCAGACCAGAAAGGTTAAGCCTCATGGACCAGATCAGGCCTGATGGAATAAAAAAGGCCCAAAAGCCCTAATTATTAATTAATTTCGTAATTAATTAATAAGGGAAAAATCAGCAATTGAGAAGAGTCCCGATAAGGATATAAATCCTTATAGATTAGCCTCAAGGGGACCTAAAAGGATAAGGAATCAGCTTCCTACTTCCTAGGACTCCTAAGTCTATCCTAATTCAGAGGCTTGTCCATCAAGTCTCCTATACCAAGTCCAATTCAAGGACTCCCACATCTATATAAGGGGCCTCACCCCACAAATCAGAACTACGTTTTTTAGCTTGATTCTCTAATTCACAGAGATACGTAGGCATCTCGTAAAGGCAGAATTAAGCTACGACACACGAGAGCAGCCATTAAAGGCCTTGAGCTCCCGAATCTTAGTAATAAATACAGCAAATAATAACCTTAGCTTTTTATCCATAACACATATGTAGAAAATGTGTTGTTTTGGTTTGAAAAACCCGAAGGCATGCATGCATGTGGATTTCTCTTAGAATATTGTAAGATTTTGATCATTTGGAAAGATTTTGTTAGTGAGCCTTAATTTCAGTAGGAGTAATGTGTTAATATTGATTTATGTTTCTTGTTGCATGGTAATAATTCGTGGTTATCTTTTATAAAAATATATATCTTGTTGTTTCAAAAGAATGAAGATTTGTGATTTGTGAAGTGTAGTCTCTTTTATTTTGCCATAATTGTACCTTAGGTAAGGATGATCTCACCAAGGTTATTTTAAGAAAAAGGGAGTTAGTTCAGTAGAATACCATATATAAGTCTTGGTTTAAGTATTTAGTTATTGTTAGTTGGGTTTGTCAAGTCAAAACCTTGGAAAATGAGAGTTATAGTTTCTGTAGAAAAATCAGTATAGCACCCTGAGGTTTAGAGTGAGTTTTGACCATGTCATTGGTGTGCACTTTGAGGCCCAAGCTACCAGAATCTAGTATTGGGAGTATATAAAAGGTTTTAGGAGTTGGTTGGAGGTTTGCATGTCATTTGGTTAGGTGCACAAGTAGAATCACAAAATCTGTCCAGCAGGGGACAGTTTTGTTGCAACTTAGAAATAGGGAGATTTGACCATGTCATGGATAGGCCCTCATTAGGCCCAATTGGGCCTTAGTTAGAGGGTATGTCAGAGAAGTTTTTCCAACCATAGTTCATAGGATATGAGCTAGAACCATGTGTCACAAGTTAATTAAAGTCAGGGCATTTTCTGCCCAGAAAAACAGGGGAACCTTGGACTTTTAGCTTAGGCCCAAGAAGGCCCAAGCCAGGCCCTTGAGCCACATCAAGTTTGTGAGCTTCCCTTAGGTCAGGAGAGTCTTGTGTAAAAATTTTGAAGGAAAACCTGTAGTTTAAGAGTGTCTAATGTACTCAAGAAACCATAGTTGTCATTCTGAAATTTACACCAGTGAGCACTATCACTTATCGCATAGTTTTAGAACACTTAGAAGTGAGTATTAGGTCGACCACCATAGTTGTAAGATAGTATAAGGTCATTAGAGCAAAAGGCACAAGTGAGGGTCAATAGTTTTTGGATAATTTAGGAAAGGCACATCGAGTTAGGAAACCAAAATTAGAAGACCTTGTCTAGTTTAGCGACCAAGTGACTTAAGTTGTGAGTCGAGATCATCCAAGCCTAGTGTTGCATTATGGTATATATGGTGTTATTTGGTGTTAATATATGATATGTGAATATGTGGCTATGTGTGTGCAATTGTAATTTAAAAGTGAATATAAATTAAGTGCATTTAGGCCTAAGTGCCATCCGTGTTTAATTTCGAGTTGTAAATAGGTTAAGTTGGTGAGAATATATTATAATGAGGATTATTATTATTATTTATGTAGGATCTCAAGACGAGGGAAAACTTGCCATAAAAGTCGAGTGAAGCTCCAGTTGTTGCTCCTACCAGTCAGACCAGACCAGCCTATCTCAAGGCAAGTGATTCAACTTGACCTTCGTATTTACTACAAATAGTCCTTATATATTGATGCAATTATCCTGAGTCATTTTGATATATTTCAATCAAGCGTATCTTTTGTTTATCTTTGAGTTACATAGAGATGCCATGAACCCTCGAGTACGTATTGCAAGTAGTTCAAAAGTCTTTCATGATAGTTTAATGCCATGATAAAATGAAGAGTTGATATATTACTTGATGGATCCTTTTGATTAATATGTTGATGTTTCCTAAGTATTAATATCTCATCCTGATACTTGAATCCCTATAGAACCTTACTTTGAATTCTGATAGTCAGATACTTACCAGCTTGATTCCTCATTGATTGATACCCTCTTTCTTATCCTAAAGCTTGATAATTCTGATATGTCCTGAGTTAAAGTTCATTCTTCATACCTTAACACCCTTAGTATTCATGAAGCTTACCTTCTTGATGATCCAGCACTTGAACCTTGACGAGAAACCATTGCTTTGAGCCCAAATTGGCATTACCCTTCATATTATCCATTAGCCTCACTAAATCCTCTTGTCCAATCATTGATATATAAAAACCATTCAATTACTTGAATAGAGAATAGTTTTGTGAATCATGGCTCTGATATTCAGTACCTTGTTTCCCGTGTTTCGAGTTGATCTAGAATCCCTTGATAAAAATGTTTACAGTCAAAAGAGATTTTGTCATAAATTGGCATCAGTTTTAAAAATAATTAAAATGTGGGTTTTTAGTCCCAAAGGAGGATAAATGTTTTCTTGAATAGTGGATCTGGACTGAGACGCGAGTCCTTTCCACACTTATATTAGGCTTAAAAGTTGCCTAGGGATTCCCATTAATGTTTTAGAACCCAGCGAGGTTCGGGATTACTTCGCGGCTGATCACAGGCTGTAATCCGTAGCGTCATAAAATGATTTTGATTAAGACATGATTTTAAAATTGTTTTGATGCAAGCAAAATGATGCCATCTCATATAGTTTTTATCTCTTGTTACCTTTGGTTATGTCTTTCCATTATCATTCTTAAAAGTATATCTCAATTTATGTTCTGTGTCGTATTGTTAGCACTTGTTGAGCATTTGGCTCACTTCTTGCTTTACCCTTATATTACAGCTAGCAGCTATGGTTAGATTCAAGCAGACTGCCCGTAAGACCTGTGATGTTGATGCTTATGTTCGAGCTCACGTAGAATAAGTAATAATAGTTGTGTGAGGACTCAGTATTTGTAATCAGATGTAATAGTTGGTAGTGTTGGGCTGTTCCAAACCCTAAACTGTAAGATCTTGGATTTTGGTTGTGTATTCTTCATTAAAATGATGTAATAGCTATATTTATTTTGCTATTTAAGTTGGGGGTGTGACACGGCCCTTCAAAGAAAGTCCTTTGTTCTTCATTGGGACAGTGAGAATTTTTGATCATGTAGTACAGGTGCTTCATCCCTTCATTCAGATGTTCCATACCCGTCTCTATCTTCAGAAATCTGGAGGAATCTAGTGAATGATTCATTTCAACCAAGTCTTCAAGAGAAGTCATTCTTATATGTAGAGAGCAGAAGTTTGAAATGTCGTCAGCTGATAACGTTGGAGATTCCTCGATTGAGTTAAGCTTTGGTACAACAGATGTCTTCAAATCTGATATTTCAGTCCTGATAAGAGCCAGCTGATTATTGACAGAGGTGGAAGAAGAAGACCGTTCAACCACTTGTGCTTTGAATGATTTAGCTTCAACCTGACTTTTTGCAAGTTGTTCCCTAAGATCAGCAATTTGAGCTAACAGATTTTCAGTGTTTGTGTCTGTGTGTGCGCTCATCTGAATATCTCTCCTGTTTAATTCACTCATCTCACGTGCATGTGTATCTCTCAATATAATTGCTCGTGAGGAGTCTTCCTGAGGCTGATCTTCTGTACCTGCATTTAAAATCACCCTAGCCTCTTCAAGAGAGGTCAGTGGTGGTGCAATGGGAATTCGCGAGTCCCGATCCTCAGTCAAACCTATCATTTCATGTGAAATAGATGTCTGAATTGCTTCAGGGATAAATTGACCGAGTTGCCCTCCACTTTCTCCAGATAAATCTGTGAGTGGAGAATCCCATGAGGGAGCCAGAGGTGTTGGATCTGGGAGGGGACAAAATGACTCTATTAAAGGTGGCTGAGAGTCAGATTTTCCCTCAGAAGCATTTGACTACTCTTCTGCCGTAACTATGGCAGGCACTGTAACCGACTCTATGTGCACTCCTCGCTCCGTGTCCTGAGTATCATCTACTGGTCTGTATGCTTCCATTGTGAGTAATGGAATTGTGCTTGACTCAGTACAGGATGCCATGGCCCTATGGCGAATTTCAATAGATTCATCCTGTTGAGAGGATGTTTCTAGTAACTGTTCAGTGGCCATTTCAAAGTCCATGTCATGTTGGGAGGACAAGGATGGGCTTTCAGATGCCTCAGTAAATGTTCTTCTTTTCTTCGGAGGAGGCAGAGCTGAGGGTTCATTCACATCCACCAACAAACTACTTCCTATTAACCTTCTAGGCAACATTTTAGACAGTGGGGGAGAGGTTGAGATAGGTTATGATTCTGTGTTTGGCTCTATGACCTGGGATTGAAGCTGTGGTTCTACAACTTCATGGTCAGTCCTATCAACCACTGGGGGTCTTTCAACAGAAGTAGGAATAGGTTGAGTTTGAGGAACTATTACCTGTAGAGGAAGAGCATCTGATGCTTGAGCCTGGGTGGTTTGAACTACTGGAGGTTGAGCTTGCTGTTCATGACCGGGAATATTGAAGATAAGTAAGGGAATATAAGTGGCCATGAAAGCAGATACAAGTACTGGAACTTGCATGAATTTGAAAGTTATGTCTTGGCGGGTGTAAATCTTTTTGCTTACAGGAGGGGGTTCGGTTACTGTGAAGTTAGCAAAAAGGGCTTTATGCTCAGGTGAGAGAATATGTTCTGCTATGAGACATAACGCTCAGGTGTAAATCTTAGGGGTTCGGTAACACGAGACCCTAAGATTTGTAAAATGATCACGTAAAGCAGTAGTGAGACGTCTCAAAAGAATGGGTAAAAGTAGTTTGCCAAAATTGATCCTTTGATTGAAAACAACCGCAAGACCAATATACTGCAGAGTGGAAGTGATGTTGTGAAAATTGGATTTAGTGCAGTTGGCAAACACTTTAGAAAGTGTATCGAAGAAAATGTCCCATTCAGACACCAAATTGGATTTTGATAACTTGGTTAAATTAATTACCCCCTGATAGTGAATAGCATGGAAAAAGTTTGAAATATCATTTTCAGAGGGCAAATTACAGAAATTATCCATAGGAAAATTTAACGCTCGATTGACGACTGTTTCATCAACCACATACTGTGTGTTTGCCACGATGAATGAAAAAGATTTAAAATCATCGGCCACAGTAGAGGTTGTGCAAATCAGTCTTAGCAGATCAACATTTAAAATCACATTTGATTTAATAGCAGAGCTAACAATCGAATGGTCATTTAAAAATCTAATCCACGGCTTAAATTTTTCTACAGCACATTTATCTGGATTAAAATAACCAACAAGATTATGCGAAACAATTTGGAAATTGAGAGCCATTTAAAAATAATAATAAGACACACACTTTCAGAATTTTAAGAATAATATTAAGAAAATTCGAATTAATTAAATTAATTTAATAATTCGAATTAAATAAATTATAATCGAAAAATTTAGAAAGAAATGTATTTCGTTAAAATTCTTAACTCACCAAAAGCAGATTTGAAAAACCACAAGACACAAAACAGAAATTAAAATAAAAATACCCAAAATCAAACAAACACAAACTGATTTTTTTTTTAACAAAAAAAATGACAGCACTTCTGTTTGTATATACGTGTAGGTATATATATCACATGAGTGATGATATGGTTTGCTGAGTAAAAACTCGAGCAGAGAGACAATGGAGGCTGGGTTTGATTAAGATCGAGTAGAGAGAGAGAGAAAAACGAGAGAAAAATTGAAAGACTGTTGGAATTTTTAACAAAAAAAACTGATTGAATGACTTTACAAAACAAAATAACTGTTAAGTAGACAACTGGTATGACAATTCGGGATAGTCTTACCGATTGTCATACCGATAGTCATACAAGGCAATTTTAAAAAAAAACAAATAATAATATATAACTGGTATGACAATCTGATAGTCATACCGATTGTCATACCAGTATGAAATAAAACATAATATATCTGATATTAATTTTATTACTGGCATGACAATCAATAGTCATACTGATTGTCTTGCCAGTTATAAAATTAAACTGATTTAAAAATAAACAAGTATTAATACTGGAATGACTTTCAGCAAGACAATTTCAATTGTCTTGCCGATTGTCATTCTAGTATAAAATAAATTAAGTATTTAAATATACTGAAAAATTAACATAAAAACTGTTAAAAACACATAAAAAAACAGAATATAGAAAATATTACAATTTACAGAAAACTGAAATGAATATGGGAGAAAATATTTACATAATTAAAATAATTAAAATATTTCAGAGATAATAATATTTTCAGTCCAAAAATAGATTTCTTTTGAATTTTAACAAATAAAATTCATAGAAAAATATTTTTAGAGAAAATAAAATATTCTGAAACATTAAAATTAACAAGTTGAGTAAATAAATAAGATAAGATAATAAAAATTACATAGAAATAAGCAGGAAATTTTGGAAAATGATAAAATAAATTTGCAAATGAATTTTTCATTTATGAAAAATTCATTTGTAAATTCACTCAAGAACATATTTCAGATATTCACAAGTTTAATCACTAAATCTATTTAACATACTCAATTTACCAACTAATTTGGTAAATGTGGATTCATTAAGAGGTTTAGTGAAAATATCTGCTATTTGTTCTTCTGTTGGAACAAAAAATAGTTCAACAGTACCATTCATGACGTGCTCTCTAATAAAATGATACCTGATGTCAATGTGCTTGGTCCTTGTATGCTGCACAGGGTTGTTGGTGATGGCTATTACACTTGTATTATCACATAGAATAGGTATTTTGTTCAATACAGAGCCATAGTCCCGTAGCTGATTCCTAATCCACAAGATCTGAGCACAGCAGCTTCCAGCAGCAATATATTCAGCCTCGGCCGTTGAATTTGAAACTGTTTGCTGTTTCTTGCTGTACCATGAGACTAGTCTGTTACCTAGGAATTGACAACTCCCTGAGGTGCTTTTCCTATCAACAACACTTCCTGCGTAATCTGAATCTGTATATCCAACAAGGTTAAAACCAGATTCTTTAGGGTACCAAATACCTAGATTTGGTATTCCCTTAAGATATCTTAAGATTCGTTTAACAGCAACGAGATGAATATCTCTAGGATCCGCTTGGAACCTTGCATAAGCATGTAGCATACATAATATCTGGTCTACTTGCAGTAAGATAGAGTAACGAGCCAATCATACCTCTGTAGCTTGTGACATCTACCTTAATGGAGTATTCACATGGTCCAAGCTTGACAGCTGTAGTTGACGGAGTCCTTGCTGATGCAGAATCCTCTAGATTGTACTTTTTGAGGAGTTCTTTGAGATACTTGGATTGACAAATAAAAGTTCCATCTAACCTTTGATTTACTTGTAATCCAAGAAAGAACTTCAGCTCTCTCATCATGCTCATTTCAAATTTGTTGTGCATTAACTTAGCAAATCTCTTACAGAGATTATCATTAGTAGACCCAAATATTATATCATCCACATAGACTTGGACTAATATAGTATCATTCTTATGCTTTTTAGAAAAGAGAGTTTTGTCTATGACACCTCTAATAAAGCTATTTTCAATAAGAAATTCAGAAAGAGTGTCATACCATTTTCTCGGAGACTATTTGAGTCCATAGATAGCCTTGAACAGAAAGTAGACAAAATCCAAATGATCCGAATCTTCAAAACCAGGAGGTTGCTCTACAAATACCTCTTCATCCAGCTTTCCATTCAGAAAGGTACTCTTGACATCCATTTGATAAACTTTAAAATTAGAGAATGCTGCAAATGCCAGAAATATCCTAACGGCCTCTAGTCTAGCCACTGGAGCATAGGTTTCATCATAATCAATGCCTTCAGCTTGAGAATACCCTTTAGCTACCAGTCTTGCTTTGTTTCTTGTAACCACACCATCTTCATCTAGTTTATTCCTGAATACCCACCTAGTACCAACAGCTTTCTTGTGTGTAGGTCTAGGTACCAGTTTCCAGACTTGTTGATGTTCAAACTGATTGAGTTCATCTTGCATAGCAATCACCCAATCTGGATCAGTCAGTGCTTCCTCAATCTTCTTAGGTTCCATCTCAGAAAGAAATCCTGAGAACAGACACTCATTTTGAGTAGCACGTCTAGTTCTGACTCTAACATCTGGATCACCAATAATCAACTCAAAAGGATGAGCTTTATTCCAGACAGTCTGTCTTGGAAGATTTGATCTTGATGATTCGCCTTGAAATTCATTGGGATGTTGTGTCCTACTAGTTGATCCTTCAGCATCTCCCCCTGAGTTGTTGCCATATTGACTTGAAGCTTCTCCGTCAGTAGCAGTGGTATCTCCATTGTTGCCAAAGTTTCCATCACCATTACCTTGAGTATCATCATGATTAACAGGTTCTTCACCAGCAACAATCTCAGGTTCTTGACCATGTTTTGATTCTGAATCTGACATATCATCAAACTTCAGTTTCTCAGAAGGATCTTCAGTTTGGATACTAGGGAGTTTAGTGTCATCAAATGTAACGTTGACACTTTCAGTTACTTTGTGTTGATCAATGATATACACTCTGTATGATCTTTTTCCATATCCAACAAAAATACCCTCATATGCCTTTGCCTCGAATTTACCACGACGATCATCTCCATCCTTGAGCATGAAGCATCTGGAACCAAATACATGAAAGTATTTGATAGAAGGTTTCTATTCATTCAAAATCTGATAAGGAGTTTTCATGAAGTCTTTGTTGATTAGAGTTCGATTCTGAGTATAACATGCTGTATTGACAGCTTCAGCCCAAAAGTACATTGGAAGACCTAATTCACTTAACATCGTTCTTGCAGCTTCAATCAATGTACGATTCTTCCTTTCTACCACTCCATTTTGCTGAGGGGTTCTAGGAGCTAAAAATTGTCTGGTAATCCCTTTGTCTGTACAAAATCCATTGAGAAGTGAATTCTTGAATTCTGTTCCATTATCTGACCTTATTGCTCTAACAGGGACATTAGAATCTAACTCGATCCGCTTGATATGATCAATCACAACTTGTGGTGTTTCATCCTTAGAGTGAAGGAATAAAACCCACGTATACTTGGAATAGTCATCAACTATCACAAGACAGTAACACTTCTTTGACATCGAAAGGACATTAACTGGTCTAAATAAATCCATGTGCAATAATTGCAGAACACCAGTTATGGAAGATGTGTCAGTGCCTCTGTGACTTCCTTTCTTTGACTTTCCTTTCTGGCAAGCCTCACATAGTCCTTCTGGGGAGAATTCCAGCTGAGGCAGACCTCTGACCAATTCTCTTTTGACAAGAGAATTCATTATTTTGAAATTGAGATGAGAAAGTCTCTTGTGTCATAGCCAACTCTCATCTGACGATGCCTTTGCATAGAAACAATTGACTTCAGGATTGCTTCCAGAGTTCATGTCAGCTACGAACAGATTTCCTTTCCGGATTCCCATCAAGGAGGGTTTTTCATTTTTCTTGTGCAGAATCTGACACTTCAGCTTGTTGAATAAAACATTATAGCCGTTGTCACAGAACTGACTAATGCTAAGCAGATTGTGTTCAAGTCCTTGCACAACATACACATTTTCAATGATAACATTTCCAGCTAGCAAACAGCCATATCCCTCCGTTAAACCTTTGCTGTTATCTCCAAAGGTAACCACTGGGCCAGCTTTCTCAACCACATTTGATAGCAGGGCTCTATCTCCGGTCATATGTCTTGACGATCCGCTGTCAAGAATCCACACTACCGGTTGTACCTGTTTAATGCCCTCTTTTCTTGACGATGAGGTGTTTGCATCACTAGCCATGAGAGCAAGATTCCCAAATTCTTCATCTTCACTGTCAGTATCATCCCAGCTTCTTCCCTTTGCCAGGTAAGCCCTTTCAGATTTACTCTTCTGATTAGAATCGTAAGAGTTCTTCCTAACTTGTTTTGGCTTCCTGCATTCTGTGGCAAAGTGTCCCAACTCATTGCAGTTGAAGCATCGAATGGTGCTTCGATCAACCATCCCTGTTTTGTACCCACCACTGCTGGTGTTAGAGGATGAAGATCCACCTTTCTGGAATCTGTTGTAGTTGGACTTGTACTTGAACTTGGGATTCCTTTTGAATCTGACATTTGAGAATCTCTTGACAATCAGGGCCATTGACTCATCCTCCAATTGCTCCAGTTCTTCCAAGGAATAAAAATCATCTCCTGATTGATTTGTAGTAGGAGGATCAAATTCTGCTACTATCACATTTTCATCAACCTTGGAAGACTGTACCATTCTTTCTGACTGTTGAGATTGTTGTTGATATTGTGGTTGTTGTTGTTGTTCATCAGCTACTAGAGCAGTAGACGTGCTGACCACTCTTCCTTTCCCGTAAACTTCCTTCTGCTGAATCTGCTCCAACTCATAAGTCTTTAACACACCATAGAGCCTTTCCACAGAAATCTCACTCAGATCTCTTATTTCTCTTATGGCAGTGATTCTATGTTCGAGATGAGTTGGCAGTGTTAAAAGGAACTTTTTGTTGACCTCCCTGATGGAATAGTATTTACCATTAATGTTCAGGTTGTTGATCAATGCATTGTACCTCTCAAACACTTCAGGATTCCTTCTCCTGGATTGGATTTAAAGTATTCATACTCAGAGGTTAGAATTTCTAACTTGTTCTCCCTAACTTCCTCTGTGCCTTCATTAATAACCTCAATAGTTTCCCAGATATGTTTGGAATCTTTACAGTTCATCACATGTCTATTCATCAAGGGATCAAGGGAATCTACTAAAATTAATTGAAGGCTAGCATCCAGGGAGGCTTCTTCTTTTTCAGCAGGAGAAAAATCCTCAGGATCTTTCACATAAGTTCTTGCTTTGGTAATCACCACATCATTTTCTATTACCTCTGGTTCAATAACCATCGGAATTTTAGGACCCTTCTTTAACACTTCCAGATATTTGGAATTTGCAACTTGTAAAAACAATAGCATCTTCTTCTTCCACATAACATAATTTTCTTTATCGAATAGTGGAATTTTAACGGTTCCAACTTTTTGTGTAGTCATTATGAATTTTTGAGTGAATAAAAAATTCAAGGAGTGAAAGAAACACAAAAGTCTAGGATCTTGATTTGTACGTTAATCAGAAGGCTCTGATACCAATTGTTAGGTCTCAATATGTTTGTAGAAGGGGGGTTGAATACAAATAATACCGTTTAATCGAATAAAATGTGGAATAAAAAAGGTGAAACAAAATTCAAGTTAAATAAAATATTATTAAACTTGAAAGGTGTTACAACAATGGTATCGTTTACAAGGGATTAATCTCAAATCAATTATTACAAATCTAGAATAAATTCGACTTGAACTTTTTCTATTTTTGCAATAAAAAAATCAAATGCTAAAAGCGATTTGAGATTAAGTTCTAGGGATTTCGATCCGCTAGATAGTTACACAAGAACAAGAAAAGTATTTCTAGTGGATTGGATTTAACAATAAATACTAGAAATAAATGATCTGTGAATTCGCAATAATTTCTCTGCAGGTTTCTTTTGTTCTGTGTTCAGCTGAAAGATATTCAATGCTATGCTCTTTTTGAAATGATCTGCTTTCTGTTGTTTAATTAAACAAAACAATCCAATTGAATCAGCAAGACTTTCGGCAAGACAATCAAATGAACTTGCATGACAATCCATTTGAACTGGTAGGACTTTCGGCAAGACAGTCAAAATGAACTAGCATGACTTTCGGTATGACTATTGATTGTCATACCGATTGTCTTCCTAATACAAAAGATAGTCTTGCTGGATTAAAACAGATTTTAATCAAATAATAATACTGAATTAATTAATCAATTAATCAATTAATCAATAAATTAATCTTTGCAGATTTAATTTATTTTCTTAATTAAATTATATGACTTAATTAATTAATAGAGAATTAATACCAATCTAGAGCAGCAACCATTCTTCTGAAAATCTTCTGAAAATCACTGTCAATTACGAATCAATTCCACCACTTCAATGTTGACACTCGATGTACTGTCTGATTCATGAGTGACTAACTTCCGTGACATTTCTTCATGCCTTGACCTTGATACTCTTGATTTTCTTCAGACTAAATCCTTGTAATTAATTGATACCCTGACGAGATCTCTGTCACTTGATTAAATCCATAATCTTGATTTATATCACTGAGGCTTGATCAATTTCTTGAGCTTCTTCTAGTGAATTAAGTCATCAAGTCTGTAGATGAACAATGTTACTTAATCCTTTGACATATGTTACTCTGTGAGATCTCTCTGGCGATAGATCCACTATTTACTTATTACATTCTTATTTGAGTTGAGTTAAATCCTCGAATAAACAAATAGGCTATAACATATGCCTTTCAATGAGTTTCCACATAAATAACTAATTCAAACATGGGATTTTTAGTATATTAAATACTACTATGTCAGCATCTAGCACATGTATCCTCATTGGATTGATTATTCACAGAACATTCAAATCACTATCAGAGTATAAAGATCCACATCAGATAACAATCAGCATTTAATGTATTTTAATTAAAGCACAGATTATATGAAAATAAAACAATTTGTAAACACTGATCATAAAATCTGATACATGAGGACAAAAACTAAGTAGATTTAGAGAAAGAACCTGAATCCATTCCAAGTTCATTTACCAGTCTTGTAAAGGTAGCTTCACATAGTGGTTTTGTGAAGATATCTGCTAGTTGTTGATCTGTTGGAACAAAATGCAATTCCACTGTACCTTCCATCACATGTTCGCTTATGAAATGGTACCTAATGCTGATGTGCTTTGTCATTGAGTGTTGAACTGGATTACCTGTCATAACAATAGCACTTTGATTATCATAGTAAATAGGTATTTTAGAAAATTCTAACCCATAATCCATTAACTGATTCTTCATCCAAAGAATCTGTGCACAACAACTTCCTGCAGCAATATATTCTGCTTTTACAGTTGATGTGGAAATTGATTTCTGTTTCTTGCTAAACCAAGAAACTAATCTGCCTCCAAGAAATTGGCAGCTTCCACTAGTACTTTTCCTACCTATTTTGCATCCTGCAAAATCTGCATCTGAGTAACATATTAGCTTAAAATTTGAATCTCTAGGATACCACAATCCTAGATCAGCTATACCCTTAAGGTACTTGAAAATTCTTTTCACAGCTATTAAGTGAGGTTCTCTTGGATCAGCCTGAAATCTTGCACAAAGACAGGTAGCATACATGATATCAGGTCTACTTGCAGTTAAATAGAGTAAAGAACCAATCATACCTCTGTAGTTAGTAATATCTACTGATGAACCAGTATCGTTATCTAACTTGGTTGCAGTGGCCATGAGAGTGGATGCTGTTGAACAGTCTTGCATTCCAAATTTCTTGAGTAAATTTCTGGTGTACTTGGATTGACAGATAAAAGTGCCTTCTTCATTTTGCTTGACTTGAAGGCCCTAGTAAATAACTAAGTTCTCCCATCATACTCATTTGATATCTTGACTACATTAGCTTTGCAAACCTTTCACAGAGTTTGGCATTTGTAGAACCAAATATGATATCATCAACATATATCTGTACCAAAAGTAAGTCTTTTCCATGGTTGAGGTAGAACAGTGTTTTATCAATTGTACCTCTGTGAAATCCACTTTCTAGAAGGAATTGAGCTAAAGTCTCATCCCATGCTCTTGGAGCTTGCTTAAGGCCATAAAGTGCTTTGTCAAGCCTGTAGACATGATTTGGAAATTTTGAATCTACAAAGCCTGGAAGTTGTTCAACATACACCTCTTCTTCCAATTCTCCATTGAGAAAAGTACTTTTTACATCCATTTAAAAGACTTTAAACTTTTTGTAAGCAGCATAAGCCAAAAAGATTCTTATGGCTTCTAATCTAGCAACTGGTACAAATGTTTCATCATAATCAATACATTCCTGTTGAGAGTAACCCTTAGCAACCAGCCTTGCTTTGTTTCTTGTAATTATGCCATCACTGTCAGTTTTGTTTCTGAACACCCACTTTCTGCCAACAACTGATCTGTTCTTTGGTCTTGGCACTAGGGTCCAGACTTTGTTTCTTTCAAATTCATTTAACTCTTCCTGCATTGCTTGCACCCAATCAGCGTCTTGAAGAGCTTCTTCCACTTTCTTTGGTTTAGTCTGAGATAAAAAAGAATGATAGAGACTTTCATTTGATGTTGCAGTTCTAGTTCTGACACCTGCTTCAGGATCTCCAATAATTAAGTCAGGTGTATATGATTTGGTCCACTTCCTTGCAGATGGAAGTTGATTTCTAGAATTGGATCCTCCCCCATGATCCATGCTATCTCTATCAGCATTTTCTGATGTTCCCCTTGTAGTTATGCTCTCTGAGAC
The DNA here is from genome assembly GCF_009905375.1 of Apium graveolens. NCBI lineage: Eukaryota > Viridiplantae > Streptophyta > Magnoliopsida > Apiales > Apiaceae > Apium > Apium graveolens. The sequence goes on along the minus strand of NC_133651.1, from coordinate 114,923,680 downwards.
TTCAGAATTTGAGTTTGATCCTTCAGTATTTGAAGAATTAGAGTTTCTAGAATTATCAGAATTTGGCTCATCAGAACTTGAAGAGCCAGTTACAGGTTCTGATCCTTCTTGAGAATCTTGAGTTGTGGTAGGATCGTCAGCTTGCTCCCCCTGGGCATGTGCATTTTCCTTTGGAGTTGTTACCGCAGTTTCAATGACATCAGAACTTACAGGATCAGAGTATAAGTCATCAAAATTTACAGAATCAGAATTTAAGTCTTCATTTTCAAATCTCAGCTGATCGTGATCATTGAAATCTTCAAGTCCAGTAAGCTTCTTATCATCAAAAGATACATTAATAGATTCCATGACAACCCTTGTTCTTAAATTGTAGACTCTGAAGGCTTTTGTGGAAAGTGGATATCCAACAAAAATTCCTTCATCAGCTTTTAGATCAAATTTTGACAGCTGTTCAAGATGAGTCTTAAGAATAAAACACTTACATCCAAATACATGAAAATATTTCAGATTTGGCTTCTTTTTCTTCACCATCTCATATGGTGTTTTTCCATGCTTGTTTATGAGTGTCGCATTATGTGTAAAACAAGTAGTCTGCACAGCTTCAGCCCAAAAGTAGGTTGGTAGCCTTGCTTCATCAAGCATAGTTCGTGCAGCTTCAATGAGAGTCCTGTTCTTTCTTTCTACAACTCCAATTTACTGTGGAGTTCCAGGTGCAAAAAATTCCTGTTTGATTCCATGCTCTTTGTAGAACTCTTCCATGATTGAATTCTTGAACTCAGTACCATTATCACTTCTTATAATTTTAACAGAATCTTTGACCAACTTATCTAGCTGTCTGACATGATCAGTTAGAGTAGATGCAGTTTCATTCTTCTTGTGCAAGAAATACACCCAAGTGTATCTTGTGAACTCATCCACTATAACTATAGCATATTTCTTCTTTGCAATAGGCATGACATTGACTGGACCAAATAGATCAACATGCAGTAGGTGATAAGGCTCAAGAATTGAGGTTTCAGTTCTGCTCTTGAATGAAGATTTTCTTTGTTTTGCCTTTTGACATGAATCACAAAGGCCATCAGGAGCAAATACTAATTTTGGCAATCCTCTCACAAGATCTTTCTTTACAAGCTCATTTATATTGTTGAAATTTAAATGAGAGAGTCTTTTATGCCAATTCCAGCTTTCTTTAATTGATGCTCTACTCAACAGACAGATTGCAGAACCATCAGTACTTGTTGAAAGTCTGGCTTCATAATTGTTACCATGCCTGTAACCTTTTAGAACCACTTTGCCTGTAGAATTGCTTACAACTTCACAGTGTTCTTCAAAAAAATCCACATGATAACCTCTGTCACATATTTGACTCACACTCAGCAGATTGTGTTTAAGTCCTGAGACAAGAGCTACTGATTCAATGATGACATTCCCAAGATTGATATTGCCATATCCCAAAGTTTTTCCCATGTTGCCATCTCCATAAGAAACTCCTGAGCCAGCTTTCTCCACAAAGTCTTATAGCAGGGCTTTATTTCCAGTCATATGTCATGAACATCCACTGTCCAGCACTAGGATATCTTTCTTGTTGCCCTGCAATCACAAAGACAACTAATGATTAGTTTTAAGGACCCAGACTTGCTTGGATCCTTTGGCCTTTTTAACTTTGTTAGCATTTGCAGCGGATTTAATATCAGAGTTTATGCTAACATGTTGTTTATCAGAACTTATATCAGACTTTGCATCAGACTTTACACTACAAGGAATTAAAGTAATTTTCTTCAAAGAAAGTTTTATTTGATAATAATCATAGTACAAACTATGATATTCCTTACACGTATAAATGGAATGCCATAAACTACCACAATGAAAATAATAATTTTGTGGCTTAAACCTAACAGACTGACTCTTAATTCCTGACTTATGAGGTAAAGAGTTCATATTCTTATTCTTCCTGCAAAAAGAAGCAAGATGGTTAGAGTTTCCACAGTTATAATATTTCTTTCTAGGAGCATTAGGAATAGGCATATAATTATTGTTTTTATTCACACCTTCCTTACCATTCCTATTTTTCCTAGCTGCCTTTACCTTGTTGACATTACTGATTTCTTTCAGCTTATGCTTAAGCCGCATCTTTGTCATTAAGCCTATGTTAACTTCAGCTGGTTTATCCTGTTCTAATTTGTCAGAAGTTGACTTTTCCTTAACTTCTGCTACAGACTCTTTCATCTTTTCCGAATCAGACTTTACAATTTTAGCTACAAACTTAACAGGATTCACCTTTGACTTAGCAGTCTATTTAACAACACTTGGCTCAATTTGTTCAGTTCCTTTTCACTTTTATCATCTCCATAACCTAAGCCCTCTTTCCAGTTTCCACTATTTAACAAATTCTGAGTTGTTCTGCCAGAGTTAGTCCAAGTCCTGATAATCTCTCTTTCTTTTTCTAACTCAGTTTTTAGAGATTCATTCAATTTTAGCACTTCATCTCTAACATAAAAGCATCATCTCTTTCTTTCTGAGTTTGGTGGAACATAACTAACTCTTTTTCTAATTAGTCATTCCTTTTCTTATAAGCAAGATTTTCAGAAGTTAATCTTTCATATGTTAAAGTTTGATCTATGTAACTAATAAACATGGTTTTAAGATATAATCTCAACTCAGTAATATCATCAGTATGAAAAGCATAAGTTGTTTGAGGTACCTTCAATTCAGAAGTTTCATGGCTGCCATCAGCATTTGCCATCAAGGCATAATTCACCTCATCTTCAGAATTTGAAGAATCTGTCCAGCTTTTCTTCTTTGTGACAAGTGCCTTGCCTTTATCACTCTTTCCTTTCTTGCAGTCAGGAGATATGTGGGCTCTTTCACCACAATTGTAACATTTGTCATTTAAGTTGTCTCCTCTGTCAGACTTTGCACTTTTGCCTTCAGACTTTCTGAACCCTTTCTTATCAGCACTTACACCTTTCCTGGAAAACTTCTTTCCCTTTCGGAATTTCCTGTAGGCTATCTTTGTGATACCCTTCACCATAAGAGCACAAAATTTCATCATCTCTGCAATAGCATCCATTTCTGGTAAGCTTTCAGTTTCTGAATCATCATCATCAGAATGTGATGACTCTGAATCAGACTTTATGATGGGAGCCTTTTCTTTGCCTTTCTTTGAGACGTCAACTTTAGGAGATTCCTACTCATCCTTAAGAGCAACTATCCTTGACTTTCTCCCATGTCTCTTGCTCCTTTGATCCATCTCAAGTTCATAAATCTTGAGCATACCATAAATTTCATCATGAGTAGTTTCATCAAGAGCATAGTTGTCTCTTATGGTAGTAGACTTCAAATCTCAATTTTCAGGAAGAGCTAAAAAGAATTTAAGATTTAAATCTTCAAGATCATATTCCTTGTCCACCAGTGACAGATCATTCAAGAGTTTGACAAACCTGTCATATAATTCAGTTAATGACTCACCAGCTTTTGAGTCAAAGTGCTCATACTCTTGAGTGAGTATAGTCCTCCTGTTCTTTTTGATTACATCAGTTCCCTGGCATCTTGTCTCCAAGGCATCCCATATCTCCTTGGCAGTCTTGCAATTAATTACCCTGTTGGACATGACATTATCAATGGCAGTATGCAGCAAATGCCTTACCCTTGCATCCTTGGCAATAGATGAGATGTCTTCAGCTGTGTAATCACCTTTCTCCTTTGGTATGGACTTTGCTGATTGATCTGCAACTGCAACAAAGAGCTTGGTTGGCTTATATGGTACTTCATTAATCCTATCAAGGTATTCTAGATCTGTAGCTTCCAGAAATATAGCCATCTTAACTTTCCATATATGAAACTCAGAAGGTCTCAGTATGGGAACCCTAATACTCTCATATCGACTGTGGATTTGAGTGTTTTTAGTTTCTCCAGTTTTGGTGGGCTTGGTTGGAGTTTCTGCTTCTTTAGACATGATTGTTTGGATCTTTACTATATGTGTGTTAACAGATATGCTCTGATACCAATTGTTAGGTCACACAACACTGTAGAAGGGGGTTGAATACAGTGTTATTATAATCAAATCGATCTTGAACACAAGTAACAGTAAACAAATATATTCAATATAATAAATTCTGTTACAATGGAACTGTTCTCTCTCAGTGATGAACAAATATCACTAAGAGCTGCTAGGTTACAATGAATAATATATCTCGATAATGATAACACATCTAGAGTAAACCTATGTATGTGTTTACATACTACACAGTTACAAGATAACTTCTAATTGATATAGAATATAATTCTGTCTCCTAAAATATATCAATCATATATCTTATACAAGTCTTCCAGTCTTCTAATTCTTTCCATGCATATCTTCTTTTGTTTTAGTCTCGTTCTTCTACTGTTAATCAGCTTTCTTCCTTAACTGTAAGTCCTCCCGTACTTAAGTTCTAATATGACCTTCAATCCTGATCTTATGTTCCGACTTCCAGTAAGTACTGATTCCAGTAAGTCCTGATATTTCCTGTTTATTAAGATCTGAAAACTAAACATGAAATATATTAGACATGACATCTCAAATATATCTAACATTGATCCTTGATTCTTGAAAGCCCAAACCTTTCTTTATAAGCTTTGTATAGCCAAAGATAGAAATCTGCCACCTAAAGATTTAAAAGTAGAATGCCTCAGATTTTGCTATTGTTATTAATATTGTTTTATAGAACTGCTATGTAGTTACTTGCTGAGCTTTTGTGCTCATTTATATTTGCTTTTCTCTAACCATGGCAGTTTAGAAAGAAGATGGTCTGACTTAGGCGTTCAGCTCGCATAAGCGTTCCTGGAAGTCCTTATCGTGTCATAGGTTTCCAGATGCCTGAGCATGTAGCAGTGAGAGTGAGCATGCGTAGTAGATGGAAGGATTCTTTAAGTTAGTTCAGATACAATGGGTTATCCGTCAGTTCCATTTAGGAATCGAATGAAATTAAATTCATTAATATTTTGGGTTGTAATATATTTATTTTGGTTGGTAGTTGTAATCTTGTCTCAAACTTAATCCTGTGTAGATCCTGTTAATAGTTAATCAAAGTTTAATATATCTATTGATATTATTAGTTTAATGGCATGTGATTCCTCATTTCCTAACCCTAAGGTTGAGGTCGTCACATCAAGTAAAGAATATAGATTTGAATGTGGTTCATAGTGTTTTTGATATATATATTCAAGTTAAGGGAATAACTACTTGATTGAATGAACTGAAAAATCAATTCGTGTACTTGATTAAGGGCTTCTGATTTGTGATTAATAAGTATTTCATTGAAGTAACAGCTTTTGGAAGCTAGGAAATTATGTGCTCTCTGTATTGTGGACTAAAAATAAACAATAATTTCTATTATTTTGGTTAAATTGAATCTCTGAATATGTAGTACTCTCTCTGAAATTAAATGTTTGTTTGCTTATTTGAGAAGAGCCCATATGAATTGTTGTTGTTTAACAAACTATATGTTAGAACTCTTTATCTCACATCACTTATCTTCAAGTATGAGTTTTTGAAATAAGATCTGTGATAAGTGAAAACTAATCTGTATAATTAATTGATAACTGTCTTGATCTAAACTGAATCAGTAGAAACTGTATCTGATGTGATTAAGTTAATTCAACATAAAACCTTGAAATATTGATGGAATAACTATAAGTATGTCTATGCTAAATCTATGTTAAAAGACCTTATGAATCTAAATGAGTGGTGTGGTTTGAATAATCTGTTCAATAAGTATAAGTGTTGAGTACTACTGTTAGGTCCCAATGTGTTTGTAGAAGGGGGGGTTGAATACAAACAGTACCGAATAATCGAATTAAATGCGGAATAAAAAATGTGAAACAAAATTCAAGTTAAATAAAAATATTATTAAACTTGAAAGGTGTTACAACAACTGCATCGATTACAAGGAATTAATCTCAAATTAATTATCACAAATCTAGAATAAATTCGACATGAACTTTTTCTATTTTTGTAATAAAAAGATTCAAATGCTAAACGCAATTTGAGATTAAGTTCTAGGGATTTTGATCCGCTAGATTGTTACACAAGAACAAGATAAAGATTTCTAGTTGATTGGATTTAACTTTACAATCTAGAAATAAATCTTGAAGTTGCAGATGAGATGAAATATTTGTGTCTGCTTCTTTTTCTTTGTTCTCGAGTTCTGTGTTCTTGATTGGATGATGATTTATCTTTCTGCTGCTTCTGTTTCTTTTTAATTCATTCAACAGAATTGAATTGAACTGGAATGACAATCCTATAGCTGGCAAGACTTTCGGGAGGACAATGGATTGAACTAGCAAGACAATCTTATTGAACTACAATGACTTTCGGTATGACAATCAGTTGAACTAGCAAGACTATCTCCTTCCCAGTAGAACTTTCGGTAGGACAATTGAAATGACTTGGCATGACAATCGGTATGACAATCCTGATTGTCATGCTAGTTCATTTTCAATTGTCTTGCTGATTTAAGACTGTTTTTAATCCAATTTAAATTCTGAAAATCCTTAATATTAATTCTGAATTAATTAATCAATTAATTTAATTAATCAAATAAATTAATCTTTGCAGATATAATTTATTTTCTTAATTAAATTATATGACTTAATTAATTAATAGAGAATTAATACTAACCCTGAGCAGCAACCAATCTTCTGAATATCTTCTGAAAATCACTGAGAATTATGAATCAATTCCACCACTTCAACGTTGACACTCGATGTACTGTCTGGTTCATGAGTGACTAACTTCCGTGATGTTTCTTCATGTCTTGACTTTGATACTTTGATTTTCTTTAGATTAAATCCTTGTAATTTATGATACTCTGACGAGATCTCTGTCACTTGATTAAATCCACACTCTTGATTTATATCACTGAGGCATGATCAATTTCTTGAACTTCTTCCAGTGAATTAATTCCTCAAGTCTGTAGATGAACCTTGTTTCTGAATCCTTTGACAGATATTACTCTGTGAGATCTCTTTTGACGGTAGATCCACTATTTACTTATTACATTCTTATTTGAGTTGAGTTGAATCCTCGAATATACAAATAGGCTATGACATATGACTTACAATCTTCCCCTATTTGTTTGTTAGACAATAACACACAAATACCTAGAGGATAACTCAACTAACAAATAAGAAAAAGATATAAAAAGAAATGCAAAGTAAATTGTAGAAAAGTTCTGGACTAGATTTAACATTTTCCAGATTCCAAGTAGATGTTACTCTAGACTGAACATATCTTCAAGTAGTTCCATCTTCATTTGTACAACCACATTTCCTGTTGAGAAGCCCATATCTCTCTTGCTTCTCCCCCTATGAGAATCAACTGATTAAAGAAGATCACCTTCGTTTACCACCTCTCTCGTACAATAGGATCCGCAGATAAAAGCCAATGGTACTCCCCTTTTGAAAACAGCTTCTTCCCTTACTAGAAAATCACCTTGTGTTTACCACCTCTCCCGTACAATAGGATCCGTAGTTACAAACAACAATGGTGTGGTGTAATGTACATGTAGGATCTTTTTCTTCCTCCCTGCTATTTCTCCCCCTTAGTTGAGGAATCCTCCAAACTATTACTTAAGCTTTTATCTCCCCCTTAAAGAAGGAATGTATGCCGTCGTCTGAAGGAGTTCTCATATTCACTTGGTTGGAAAAGAAATAACAAGTAGTTTCTCTTTCTTCCTCACTGTGAGTGTGTGATTCTGTTTAGTGTATCTCACATGAGTTTCGCTCTTCTCTCCACTCGTGTTTACACTCATTCTCACAAGTGTATCACTCTTCTCTCATAGCTCCATAATCCAGCTGTACCTGCAAGGAAAATCACCTGAGCCATCCTTAAGGAGGTCACAGGTGGTGCAATGGGAGTTCGCAAATCCCCATCCTTGTTAAACTCGTCAGATGAATCTGAGTCATAATCTACAAGTTGCTAGTTTCCCTTTTAGGGTTCCAAATTTGAATTCTTGGAAGGTAAACAATGATCCAAAGAATTTAGCATAAAGATCAAAGTTCCCTTCTAATGTCTGTGAAGACATTTCCTTGTGACTCATCAGGTAATATCTGAATCATTGTCAACAAGTTGCCGATCTGCGCCTATGTCAGATCCACTATCCGCAGATGCATCCAGGGGATTTAAGCCTGGGGAGGTAGACACTGACCACTGACATATGGCTTTTGGATCAGTATCCTCTCCTAACACCTATAAAGGCAATTGGTCCATTAACGAACCTTGAACAATCGAATCTGGCCTTAAAATGGTCGAAACTCTTGTTTCCGTCAACTCATCCTTTGTGTGTGTAACCTCTCCTTGTGCATCAAGAATTGTTTATGTTTGAAGTGGTGACACTACATCGGATACCCTGGCCGACAGGCAAATTCAATAGACGCACCCTGTTGAGAGAATGAATCTAGTAACTGTTTTTGTGCCTTTTCAGCCATTACATCTTTTTGAGAAGATGTATGGGGGCTAGCAGTTGTCTCGGTTTAAATACTACTCATCTATGTAGGAGACAGAGCTACTGGGTTGACTACAGAACCTTCCTTATGTGGTGCACTAAGGCACTATCTCCCTCACGCTCATTCATACTACATTTAGTGGTAAGAGAGTGTTGGTTGGTTCTGTTTTTGTGATTTTCTTTACAGTCTGGGATAGACGTTGTGGGTTTTCAACCTCATGACTGTCAATGAAAGAAAGTCATTGGAGACTGAACCTGTAACACAGAACATATGGTAATAGAGAGAAAATGATTTACAATAGTGATTTCAAAAGATTTTACATGAAATAAGAAATCACTAATGTAGAAAGAAGTTTGATTTTGTTTTTCAATATGAATGAGTTTTTGATAAAACATTGATCACTTAGGGTAAAGTCTAAGTAATTCTCATTCATGTCAAAAGCTTACAAATATCTGCAACATAATGTTAACAACATATCATTGACCGATACTTATCAAGTACTTTAGATACTAATTTTTATGTTGCATTAACAATATATCACTGCACATATAAAACAATATGATTGTGCCTAATGATAAGAGAGTTAAAAATATGACGACTCTACTAGTTCATATTAAGCAATAACTTCAGTTAGAGTGCCATACCATGTTCTTGACGATTGCTTGAGTAGTACACTAGTTCATACCAACCTGAAGTGAGATTGTGAAGAAGAGATTGCATAGTCCAATAGATATGCAGCTGCAAAGTCCATGAACTGTGGTGCATTGACTTCCTCTTTTGACTCACCAACCAGGAGTACACTTGTACACATCTTACTAGAGTCCAATTCCAAGTGTAATGTGCATCAGGTGCCTAATATGTCGTAATATTCTCAAGTCTCGTCACTGGTGCTATTGTTAGATACTGCTTCCTGATAATAACCTAGCACAATATACAAAATTTCCCTGATAACATATCCAGCTTGCAAACAGCCATATCCCTCGGATAAACCTTTGCTGTTATCTCCAAAGGTAACCAGGGGGCCAGCTTTCTCAATCCACATTTGATAGCAGGGCTCTATCTCCGGTCATATGTCTTGATGATCCACTGTCAAGAATCCACACTTCCAGTTTCACCTGGTTTAATGCTCTGCAACATAAATGGATTAACCCTTCTTCGGAACCCAAACTTGGTTGGGCCCGGCATACTTGTAGAACTGTCTTTTGTCAGGCAAAACAACATTTTTAATCTTAATTGTCTCAACTTTCTCAATGACTGAACATTTGACCTTGTAAACAGCCTTAACAAATTTCTGTTTAAGCCTAGGCACAAATGTCTCCTTTCTAGCCTTAGAAGGACTAGCAGTCTTAGACCTATCATGCTTCTTGTTATTCACATGCTGACGAGGAGTAGTCTTATCGTTAGAAACATGCTTACCATTAAAATAAGCATACATCATATTAAAAGCACAAGACATACAATTAGAAACACCACATACTTTATGAGAGATATTAACAGCAGACAATTTATGCATGGTAGACATGGCATTTTTGTTATCCAACTCATGTGTCTGAGATAGTCTCAGTTGCTTTTACAACTTTGACTGGAACTTTCAACACACTCGTCTTGGAAACAACCTTCTCATTAGCAAGATCTTCAGCACGTATTTCTTCTTGAATAACAGAAGAGGTCGCATCAAATGGTTCAGCAATTGATGGTTTATAGAGGGGTTCATCAACACCCTTAAGCACATGTGGTACTTCCCTCCCTTTAGCACAGACACGAGGAGGGGAGTTTATGCCTAATTCTCCAATAGCAGCATTGTAATCATAACCTATTCCAGATGTTTGATTAACAGCTTGCTTACTGTAGAACTCTTTAGCCTTCGAACAAGAATTGAAGTAGGCTCTAACCTTAGTCTCAAGACCGGTGATCTTGTCTTTGAGAATAGTTTCGAGTTTTCTGTAATAGTCAGCTCTATTCTCTAGAAAAGATACTTGTTCTTTTAATTTGTCTTAATTATATGCACAAGTCTTAATTCATTGACCTCTTTCTCAAGGTCTTTGATCTGTAAACTTAACAGTTCATTATCACGACGTGCATTATCTAAGTTGCCTCTTAGATGATAAACCATTTCAGCATCAGAAAGTTTTACCTCTATTCTTGATGATGAAGCTTTTCCATCAATAGCCATAAGAGCAAGATTTCCTTCTTCTTCATCTTCACTGTCAGTATCATCCCAGCTTCTTCCCTTTGCCAGATAAGCCCTTTCAGAGTTCTTTCTTACTTGCTTTGGCTTCCTACATTCTGTGGCAAAGTGTCCCAACTCATTGCAGTTATAGCATCTAATGGTGCTCCGATCAACCATCCCTATTTTGTATCCACCATTGCTGGTGTTAGAGGATGAAGATCCACCTTTCTGGAATTTGTTGTAGTTGGACTTGTACTTAAGCTTGGGATTCTTCTTGAATCTGACATGGGAGAATCTCTTGACAATTTGGGCCGTTGACTCGTCTTCCAATTGCTCCAGCTCTTCCAAGGAATAAAAATCATCACTTGATTGATTTGTAGTAGGAGGATCATATTCTGCTACTAACATATTTTCCTCAGCCTTGGAACACTGTACCATTCTCTCCAATTGTTAAGATTGTTGTTGTTGTTGACCTTCAGCTACAAGTGCAGTAAATGTACTGACCATTCTATCCTTCCCGTAGACTTCCTTCTGTTGAATCTGCTCCAACTCATAGGTTTTTAACACTCCATAGAGTCTGTCCAAAGAAATCTCACTCAGATCTCTAGCTTCTCTAATGGCAGTGATTCTATGTTCAAGATGAGTTGGCAGTGTTAAAAGGAACTTTTTGTTGACCTCCCTGATTGAATAAAATTTTCCATTGATGTTCAGGTTGTTGATCAACGCATTGTACCTCTCAAACACTTCAGTAATTCCTTCTCCTGGATTTGATTTGAAATGTTCATACTCAGAGGTTAGGATCTCCAACTTGTTCTCCCTAACTTCCTCTGTGCCTTCATTGATCACCTCAATAGTTTCCCACATGTGTTTGGAATTTTTACAGTTCATCACATGTCTGTTCATCAAGGGATCAAGGGAATCAATTAAAATTAATTGAAGGCTGACATCCAAGGAGGCTTCTTCCTTCTCATCAGGAGTAAAATCTTCAGGATCTTTAGGATAGGTTCTGGCTTTGGTGATCACAACATCATCTACTATCACCTCCGGTTCAATAACCATCAGAGTTTTTATCCCCTTCTTTAACAAGTTTGTAAATTTGGGATTTGCCACTTGTAAAAACAAGAGCATCTTCTTCTTCCACATAATATAATTCTCTTTATCAAATTGTGGAATTTTAACGGTTCCAACTTTTTGTGAAGTCATTATGAATTTTTGAATGAATAAAAATTCAAAGAGTTGAAAAATCACAAAAGTCTAGGATCTTGATTTGTTCGTTAATCAGAAGGCTCTGATACCAATTGTTAGGTCCCAATGTGTTTGTAGAAGGGGGGTTGAATACAAACAGTACCGAATAATCGAATTAAATGCGGAATAAAAAATGTGAAACAAAATTCAAGTTAAATAAAAATATTATTAAACTTGAAAGGTGTTACAACAACTGTATCGATTACAAGGAATTAATCTCAAATTAATTATCACAAATCTAGAATAAATTCGACATGAACTTTTTCTATTTTTGTAATAAAAAGATTCAAATGCTAAACACAATTTGAGATTAAGTTCTAGGGATTTTGATCCGCTAGATTGTTACACAAGAACAAGATAAAGATTTCTAGTTGATTGGATTTAACTTTACAATCTAGAAATTGATCTTGAATTTGCAGATGAGATGAAATATTTGTGTCTGCTTCTTTTTCTTTGTTCTCGAGTTCTGTGTTCTTGATTGGATGATGATTTATCTTTCTGCTGCTTCTGTGTCTTTTTAATTCATTCAACAGAATTGAATTGAACTGGAATGACAATCCTATAGCTGGCAAGACTTTCGGTAGGACAATGGATTGAACTAGCAAGACAATCTGATTGAACTACAATGACTTTCGGTATGACAATCAGTTGAACTAGCAAGACTATCTCCTTCCCAGTAGAACTTTCGGTAGGACAATTGAAATGACTTGGCATGACAATCGGTATGACAATCCTGATTGTCATGCTAGTTCATTTTCAATTGTCTTGCTGATTTAAGACTGTTTTTTAATCCAATTTAAATTCTGAAAATCCTTAATATTAATTCTGAATTAATTAATCAATTAATTTAATTAATCAAATAAATTAATCTTTGCAGATATAATTTATTTTCTTAATTAAATTATATGACTTAATTAATTAATAGAGAATTAATACTAACCCTGAGCAGCAACCAATCTTCTGAATATCTTCTGAAAATCACTGAGAATTATGAATCAATTCCACCACTTCAACGTTGACACTCGATGTACTGTCTGGTTCATGAGTGACTAACTTCCGTGATGTTTCTTCATGTCTTGACTTTGATACTTTGATTTTCTTTAGATTAAATCCTTGTAATTAATGATACTCTGACGAGATCTCTGTCACTTGATTAAATCCACACTCTTGATTTATATCACTGAGGCATGATCAATTTCTTGAACTTCTTCCAGTGAATTAATTCCTCAAGTCTGTAGATGAACCTTGTTTCTGAATCCTTTGACATATATTAATCTGTGAGATCTCTTTTGACGGTAGATCCACTATTTACTTATTACATTCTTATTTGAGTTGAGTTGAATCCTCGAATATACAAATAGGCTATGACATATGACTTACAACTACTTATAAACTTACTAATTATAAGTCATCTGTATCGGTGCAAGTTCTATCAAAATGACTTTGTTCAATCAATTACTATGTGGTTATTTGATAAGGATTATACAAAGACTTTGATGAGACATCAATAATGATAAAATGATACTTGATTCTGTGAACTTTATCTTGCTTGTTTAATTACACATACTTTATACTTGCATTTACAAATATTTCTTATCTTATGAACTCTAAATATGAGTATGATTTGGTGTAAGTCAAGAAAGGTAAATGTGTATTATACTATGTGATTGACTGGATGCATAACTAGCTTTAATCTTTTAGATTAAAAGGTAAAAACTCATAAGCACACACTGCCCTTATAGAAAGACCTGGAAGGGAGCCTTGAGCACCTCTGTATCTGGATCACTTCTGTGATTAATGGCCACTTAGAATTCTAGGTGGAAATTCAGTTAAAAATTGATGCAGTTAATGTGTTATATCTGCTTTTATTTGTATTCTGATTATTCTGTGAAGTGTGTGACTTTGAATGCTATTTTAACTAAATGAAACTGATAGTGCATTAATATAGATGCATTGTTCTGTGTTAAATATGCATATCATTCCCTGAGTTGCATTTCATTTAACACAAGCTGCCCAAAGAAATGAATGTAGCATTCTTTATTAAAACCCAAAAGTTTTCAGAAAATTAATTTCTTTTGAAAGTTGACAACCTTTCTACGCTGATCTTTTCTCAAAATTGAACATTCTTAAATGCATTTTTTGTCACTTGCTAGTTCCTATATTGTAGAGTGAGCTGCATTTCACCTTTATGTCACACATTCTCCCAAATCTGTGTTCTTTTTGTACTTCTAACAGTACTAAAATAGTATTTTCTAGTACTATTTGTCACTATATGCATATGTCAGGTATCAAACATCATACCTTATGTTATGGATTAAAAACTAATATATATAATTGCTGTATTTAGTACTAAGGAACGTGAGCTTCGAGGCTCGATTTGACTGCTCTTGTGTTTCATGACTCAATCTGCCTTAACAAGATGCCTACGTACCTTGCTGATTGCCAAGGATCAAGTCAGAAAATGTAGTTCTGATTGGTGGGGGTGAGACCCCTTATATATATGTTGGGAGTCCTTGAATTGGACTTGGTATAGGAGACTTGGTGGGTAAGTCTCATAATTAGAATGGACTTTGGAGTCCTAGATAGTAGGAAACTGATTCCTTATCCTTTTAGGTCCCCTTGAGGCTAATCTATAAGGATTTATATCCTTACCGGGACTCTTCTCAATAGCTGATTTTTCCCTTATTAATTAATTACGAAATTAATTAATAATCAGGGCTTTTGGGTCTTCTTTATTTCATCGGGCCTGATCTGGTCCATCAGGCTTAACCTTTCTGGTCTGAGTATCATATATCTTTTTATTGGGCCTAGCAGCCCACACCTTGCAGTAAATAAATTATACTATCATAATTTATTTATCCCTATCATTTGCCCCCCAACTTTTGGGAAACATTGATTAGGTTTCGCAGAAGTTAAATCTATTCGTTCCTTTACAGGGTTTCGTTTTTCCGTAAAGTGTGGAGCGACCCACACATTTACAATTATCTTAATTTCCAGGAATTTTTCCCTTAATTTCTGGGTTTTTCCCTAATTTTCTGGAATTTTTCCTTAATTTTCTGGATATTTCCCTTAACTTCTGGGATTTATCCTTATTTTTCTGGATTTTTCCCCAATTTCTGGGATTTATCCTTATTTTTCTGGATTTTTCCCTTAACTTCTAGGATTTATCCTTATTTTTCTGGATTTTTCCCTAATTTCTGGGATTTATCCTTATTTTTCCTGGATTTATTCCTTATTCCTGAAAATATTAGTATTTTTCAGTAATTATTTAAGGAATTTCCTTATTTTTCCTGGATTTATTCCTTATTCCTGAAAATATTAGTATTTTTCAGAAATTATTTAAGGAATTTCCTTATTTTTCCTGGATTTATTCCTTATTCCTGAAAATATTAGTATTTTTCAGAAATTATTTAAGGAATTTCCTTATTTTTCTGTAATTTTCCAAGAATTTTTCCTTCCCTTTTTCTTCTTTTTTCTTCCTTTTTTTTATACAGATTTCGACCAGGAATCCATTCGACCAGGATCCTGGTCGAATTAACCTTCATATTGCCCTGGTCGACAGGGTTTCGAGCAGGATGTCTTCGACCTCAATTCCTGGTCGAATTTCGGCCAGGATTTTCTCCCCCTTTTCCATTTTTTTTAGTCGACTAGGAATTTTCTCCCCTTTCGGTCAGGACTCTTGCTTTTTGACCGAATTAAGCTTCTTTTGTTGCCCAGGTCGACAGAATTTTGACCTCAATGATTTCGATCAGGATTCCTTCGTGTTTCCTGGTCGAATGGGTCTCAATTCTGGTCGAATTAAGCCTCTTTTTCAACCTTGATCGACAGGATTTCGACCTCAGGAGCTTCGATCAGGATTTCTTTGTATTTTCTGGTCGAATTGATCCTTGTCCTGGTCGAATTAAGGCCTTTATTTACCCTGATCGACATGATTTCGAGCTCAAGCCATTCGAACAGGACTTCTTTGTGTTTTCTGGTCGAACAGGTCAGGAATATACACATAGATTTGGGCCCTTAAACCTGGGCTGATCTCTGGGCCTCCCACATCAATTATTTAGGCCCTTTCCTGGGCTTGGTTCTTATTGGGCTAATCTTTGGGCCTAGTACTTTCAACTGGGCTACCCCTTTTTCTTTTGGGCCTCATTCATGCCCCTCTTTTTACCTGGACTTTTACTTGGGCCATCTTCACTTAGCTAGGCCTTTTTCTAGGCTTGTATTTTGTTCAACTGTGTTTTGTTTTAAGCCCAAGCTCCAAATTCTTCTGGATTTTTCTGGATTCTTCCAGATTCTTCAAAAAAACTCAAGTTTTCTTCTGATTTTTGCTAGAATTCTCTTGAATTTTCCAGGAATTCCCTGGATAATTCCAGAACCTTCCAACTTTTGGGCCCAAATGGGCTTTTTAAGGCCCATTATCCACTTTTTCTTCCTATATATAGGTGGGGGGAGTGTACATTCACTTCACACTCTTCACTCTTCACCCTTCATTTCATCTCAAACTTTCTCCCCTTCCTTTCTTCCCTTAGCTTTTAGCATTTCCTTTCTCAAATCCCTTCCCTTAGTTTTCCAGCTTCAGGCTTTTTCCAGCTCATAAATGGCTGACAAGAGTTCCGAGAGGGCGGCAAAGATAGCCTCGGCTTCAAAACGAGGTAAGGATATCATGATCCGTTCTTCATATATGTCTTTAATCGATATGATTAACACTAGGGGGGATGAATATCCCTCCACTGCACATCTCGATTCCTTTAATCATTGTAATACTTGGCACAACATAGATTTCGATAAACTAAATGCCCGTTATAACGTCCTTCCTCCTCTTAGATTAGTTCCAGTCTCTGGTGGTGACCGTACTTGCCACTGGAGACCCGACACTCTCTTCATTTACACAGATGCCCTTAATGCTGGGCTTAGGTTTCCTTTCCACCCTTTTATTCCTCATCTTTTAGCTGATTTACAAATCAACCCGTGTCAGCTTCCTCCAAACGCCTGGAGGAACATTTTATGTTTTATGGTTTGCTGCCTTAGGGAGGGCTTTCCTCTTTCTGTAGCTGTTTTTAGGAAGGTCTTTCAGTGTTACAATAGCTCTTCCAGTATCTGTGGCTGGGTCTATGTCAAGCAAAGGCCCAAAAGTAAACATATCTTTAACAGCGCCTCTATTCCTGATAACAATCAAAATTGGATGAATAGTTTCATTGGGTTACGTTGGGAGAATGGTGACTGGGGCACACTTTTCCGATCTTCCTTTGGGAAGGTCAGTGATGGTAGCCTCAAATCCATTCACTTAACTCCTGAGGAAACTATTATTTATAATGGTCTTACTCAGGACGATGGCACTACCACCAGCTGGACTCTTTTAGAGGAGTTCTCCCTCATTCACGTGGGACTATCCTCTATTTCTCAACAGGGTATTTTTCTTCCCTTATCATCTTTATTTCGATGCATTATTAACATCACTTATTTTGTCTTTTGATTTATTTTGCAGCTGCTAAGGAAATCAACGAGAACAACGTACCTCTCGTTGAAGAGACTGCTAGGATGAAAAAAGCCCGTCTTGCAGGCCTAGATACCCGAGGGAAGGCCACGGAGCCTAGTTTCTTGAGAAAACACAAGGAGCCTATGGGGGAGGCTTCAGCTGAAGTAGCTGAGGGCCACAACGCTCCCATCACTGCTGATGTTCCTGCTGCTGCTGCTACAGGCGCCTTCCAGCCTCTCTGGGGATTTCGCCGAGGGGACACCGTGGTTGGATCCACGAAGCATGCATGGGATTGGTCCTACCATAGCGTGACTCCCAAGGACTTTACTGATGTGGTGGCCACCCCTGATCTTGAGAGGATTAAGCTCATGGGAGCTCAGTCTCTGGCTTCGGTATGCCTTCTCTTTTTTGAACTTATCTTTCGTTCTTGTAGCATTTTCTTGCCTTATACTTTGTTAATTGCTTTGTTTCAGTCTAACGCCTACTTTCAAGGCGCTGTGAGGCAAGCCGAGTCATGGAAGCGGGCTTCTGATAAGGCCGATAATGCCATCAAGAGGCAACAGAAGAAGTATGCTACCCTGGAGAAGAAGCTCAAGCTCAAGGAGGAAGAACTCGGAGAGTCTAACGCCGAGCTGGTGGTACTTCGGGCGGAGAAGGATAAAGCTTTAGACAACTATCTGGACTCGGAGGAGTTTGCCCAATCCATGAGGATTAGGGATGATTCAGTCTTTCCCGGGTTTTTTAGGACTGGTTGGGACATGACCCTTGGGACCGTGAACGAGGCTTGTCCTGATATTAACCCGGCGGACTATGTCTGCCCTCATGACGAGGCTTTGCTGCAGAGGTTTTGTACCCGAGTAGTTGTCTTGGGTCATGTTCCTCAGGATCCACTCCTTCCTCCTCCCGAGTCTTCTTCCAGACCTGCTGATAACGATAGCTCTTCCTCCTCCTCCGAGACGACAGAGACATCCAGCGAGAGCGGAGAGGACGATGATATGGATGCCGAGGGTACTTCAGCTCCTTAGAGCTTTTTCAGCCCTGCGTGGCTTGTTTTATCCTATTTTCGAGACTTTATTTATCGAACTTTTGTAATATCTATCAGATCTATTTTATTTATCACCTTTCATGCTTGCATCCATGCATTTGGTTTTTATTTGTTAGGCCACAAACATACTTTGAAGAACTCATGAATTTCATAAAATTGTCTGGGATTCGTCCCTTACACAAGTAATAAAACTAAAATATATAAATCCTAAGCAAGCAAAGCTTCAAGGTGCTTTTCAACCTACTCGCCATCCTGACGAGTGAGAATCGTATCCGGCTGCCCTACACATAGTAAACCTTCAGGTTTTGTGCATGCCAAGTTCTTGGGACTTCAAAACCATCCATAGTCTCTAGCTTGTAGGTTCCTCTACCTTGAACACTCTTGACTCTGTACGGCCCTTCCCAATTCGGGGCAAGCTTCCCTTTTTGTCCTACACCAGATGCTTCTATCTTCCTCAAGACTAGATCGCCTTGTTTAAAAAACCTTTCTTTAACCCTTAGGTTGTAGTAGAATGAAGCCTTTTTCTGATATTCTACTATCTTTGCATGTGCCGTATCTCGCACTTCATCGATCAGATCCAGGGCTAACCTCTGCCCTTCCTCATTTTCTTCTGTATTGAAAGCCTGAATCCTTGGAGAGGAATGTGATATCTCTACTGGAACTACTGCTTCTGCCCCATATGCCAACATGAAGGGAGTTGCTCCTGTCGTGACTCTACAGGTAGTCCTATAGGCCCATAATATGGGAAATATCTCATCCACCCAATTATTTCTTGACTTCTAGATCCTTTTCTTTAATCCATCCAGGATTATTCGATTTGCTACTTCTGCTTGCCCATTAGCTTGTGGGTGAGCCACAGAGGTGAACCGTAACTCAATTTCATTTTCTTCACAATACTTCTTGAATTCCTCGTTGTTGAATTGTGTTCCATTGTCAGTGACGAGGATACGGGGAATTCCATATCGGCACATAATGTTTTCCCACAGGAATTGTGCAACCTGCTTAGTTGTGATTTTGGCCAAGGGTTTGGCTTCAATCCACTTGGTGAAATAATCAATGGCTACAATTAGAAACTTCCTTTGTGCCGTGGCCATAGGGAAAGGCCCTAGAATGTCCATCCCCCACATAGCAAAGGGAATAGGCGAGTTGATAGAGGTCAGCATCTCGGGGGGTTGTCTAACAACTGGTGCATGCTTCTGACAGCGATCACACTTCTTCACATATTCTTTGGCATCAGCCATCATTTCTGGCCATAGAAGCCTAAACGGGTTATCTTATGAGCCAAGGCCCTGCCCCTCAAGTGTTGTCCACAAATACCTTCATGCACTTCTTCAAGAGCCAAGCGTGCCTCATCGGGCCTGAGACACCTCAAGTAAGGAACCACAAAAGATCTTCAAATGCCTTCTGATTTTCCTCACTCCATACAAAGTCTTTGATGTTCTTTAGTGACTTGAAGAATGACAAGCACTTATCTCCTGACTTGGAGATGAATCGTCCTAGCGCAGCAACCCTTCCTGTGAGCTTCTGAACATCCTTGATAGTTTTTGGTGGTTCCATGTCCAGGATCGCCTTTATTTTATCGGGGTTAGCCTCAATTCCCCTTTTTGAGACCATCAATCCCAAGAATTTTCCAGATCCTACTCCGAAAGCACACTTCATAGGATTCAACATCATCTTGTGGTACCTCAGGACCTCAAAAGCTTTCCTCAAATGGGTTATGTGATCAGTCTTTACTAGACTCTTGACTAACATGTCATCAACATAGACTTCCATAGTCTTACCGATAAGATCCTTAAAAATTTTGTTTACCGACCTTTGATAGGTGGCTCCTGCATTCTTGAGACCAAACGCCATAACAAGATAACAATAAACACCAAAGTCAGTGATGAATGATACCTTTGGAATGTCATCCTTATGCATTTTGATCTGGTTGTATCCGCTAAATCCATCCATGAAACTCAGCATCTCATGTCCAGCAGTGGCATCAATCAAAGTATCAATCCTCGGCAACGGAAAACAGTCTTTGGGGCATGCATCATTTAGATCAGTGAAGTCTATACACATCCTCCACTTTCCATTAGCCTTCTTCACCATTACAGGGTTTGCTAACCACTCCGGAAATTGAATCTCCTCAATGAAACCAGCCTCTAAGAGCTTTTCTACTTCCTATTTTATAGCCTCTTGTCTTTCCGGGGCAAAATTTCTTTTCTTTTGTTTCACTGTCTTCCGGCTTGGATCCACGTTCAACTTATGAGTAATCAGCCCCGAGTCTATGCCTGGCATATCAGCTGCTGACCAAGCAAACACATCACTATTTTCTTGCAAAATTTTTACCAACTTCCCTCTAAGGGGCTCTTCCAATGTGGCTCCAATGAAAGTCATCCTTTCAGGATTCTCAGGGTCTAAAGGAACCGAAACCAATTCTTCTGCTGGCCTTCCTCTATTCTCGTCATTTTCTCGAACATCCATATCTTCAATAGGAAGAACCTGCCCCCCGACTCCATCTGCCCTCAAAGAGGCCACATAACAGCTTCTAGCCATTTTTTGATCTCCTCTCTCTTCTCCAATCCCGTTTCGGGTGGGAAACTTCATGACTGAATGGTAGGAAGAGGGGACTGCCTTGAAGGCATGTATCTCTGTTCTCCCCATAATAGCATTATAAGTTGAACTAGCCTTTACCACCATGAAATCCAGCATCTGCGTTGCTTGCCTTGGCTCCGTACCTATGATGGTCGGCAATTTGATTATCCCTTCCACAGGACATTCTACTCCAGCAAATCCATATATCGGCATGTCGGTTGGTGTCAAATGGGAGTCGTTATACCCCATCCTTAGAAAGGTGTCGTGGAGCAAGATATCCATAGAAGCACCATTATCCACAAGGACCCTCTTAACCGGGCTATTTCCTATTATCGGTGTTATGACCAGCGGGTCGTCATGGGGAAACTTCACACCCTCTAGGTCGGAATCATCAAAAGCCAATGTTACTTCTGTCCAGGCCCTCTTCGGGGCTTCTCCAACAATATGCATAACTTCCCTGGTGTATGCCTTTCTGGAATTTTTGGACAATCCAGCAGCAGTTGGACCTCCAAAGATCGTGTTTATCACAGGTCCTCGAGGACGTCATGGTCCTCCAAAAATTGCATTTATAACCGGCCCTCTAGGTTGGGGATTTCGCCCCTGATCGTCTTGGTCCCTCCTACGATCTTCAAAGTTCTTCCTTCCATTATTGTTTCTGTCCCCTCCATCTCCAGTATACTTGTTCAACCTTCCTTTTCGAATTAAAAACTCAATTTCATCTTTCAACTGCCTACACTCATCGGTGTCATGGCCAACATCCTTGTGAAACCTGCAATACTTGCTCTTATCTAGCTTGGCGGGATCAGCCTTCAAGGGCTTAGGCCAGCGAATATCTCTATCTTTCTCAATCTCCATCAAAATCTGACTTCTAGGAGCACTCAGCTTAGCGTATTCAGTGAACTTTTGCCCAGGTCCTCCCTTCTTGGGGGTTGAATCAGGGTTTTGTTCGGTTCTAGGATATTTGTCCTTAGCGATATACTCCAGATCAGTTTTTCATTTCTTGCCTCCAGTGGGCTCATTACTTATTACGGTCTTCCTCATGCTTTCTTCAACCTTGATATACTTCCCTGCCCTCTCTTGGAGTTGCAACATGTTTTCAGGGGGACGTTTGGCCAAGGACATCTTGAAAAACTCATCCCTAGTTCCTTGTTGTAGTGCTATCATGGCTACCTTATCATCAAGGTCTGGGACTTTTAAAGCCTCCTTTGTAAAACGATTCAGGTAATCTCTCAAGGATTCCTTAGCTCCCTGCACAAGACTCATAAGAGATGCTGAACTTTTCTCATGGACTCTTCCACTGATGAATTGCTTAATAAAAGCCTGACTTAATTCTCTGAACGATCCAATAGAATTTGGGGGCAGGTGACTGTACCATCTTTGAGCCATACCCGACAGGGTTTGAGGGAAGGCCCGACACTTTATAGCATCATTCACGGGTTGCAGCAGCAGTGCATTAGAGAATGTCCTAACATGATTAGCGGGGTCTCCCGTGCCATCATAGGCTTTGATAGTGGGCATCTTGAATTTCCTTGAGATATGGGCATTCATTATCTCTTCTGTGAAGGGTGGAATTGGATCATCAGGATCTCCAAGGGGAAGGAGATTGCTTGGATCAGTTCTTGGGACAGCACCCCTTCTTCTTATCGGACCATCCAGGTCTATGACAGGAGGAGGATTTCTCCCCCTAGGAGGTATCTGGGGTCTGGTGGCCTGATGAGCCTCCAAATCACGCCTCAGCCTTTGGATTTCAGCCTCATGAGCCCTGATCCTTTCCTGCACTTCTTGGGGATTCGCCCTGGGGTGCTTTGGGGCGTTGCCTTCCATTGGCTATTAGCTCTTTTCCAGGACGCCTCCTTCTCGGGGCCACTTCATCATCCGAAGATTCGGAGTCTCTCTCAGTGTAAGGACCAGAAAATTCCCGATCCTCAGGGATAGGACCCAAACCTCGTATATAAGGGGGCGACTGCCCTCGTGCTTCCCTTCGCCCAGCATATCCGTTTCCTCCAACCTCAGGGTGAAGGGGCATCCCATAAGGGGGTTAGTAGTAATAATAGTTGAATATTCATACCCGACGGGTCGAGAATTCACAGGTATATGTACTTGTTGAACTTGAGGATTCGTACCTTGAATAGTCGGGGGAGTTGTCCCTTGTAGCTGAGGTTGAGTTGCCCCTGTCTGGGCTTCCCCCTGAGTAGATGCATAAGTTGAATGGGGAGGAACCTCCAAGGTTGACGAAATCACCTGGGTTGTCTCTGATGGTGTTCCTTCCTCTAGAGCTCTAATTGTTCTCCGTGTTCTCGTCATGGTTGTTGTTGTTTCTTCCCACAGACGGCGCCAAATATTATGGATTAAAAACTAATATATATAATTGCTGTATTTAGTACTAAAGAACATGAGCTTCGAGACTCGATTTGACTGCTCTTGTGTTTCGTGACTCAATCTGCCTTAACAAGATGCCTACGTACCTTGCTGATTGCCAAGGATCAAGTCAAAAAACGTAGTTCTGATTCGTGGGGGTGAGACCCCTTATATAGATGTTGGGAGTCCTTGAATTGGACTTGGTATAGGAGACTTGGTGGGTAAGTCTCATAATTAGAATGGACTTTGGAGTCCTAGATAGTAGGAAACTGATTCCTTATCCTTTTAGGTCCCCTTGAGGCTAATCTATAAGGATTTATATCCTTATCGGGACTCTTCTCAATAGCTGATTTTTCCCTTATTAATTAATTACAAAATTAATTAATAATCAGGGCTTTTGGGCCTTCTTTATTTCATCGGGCCTGATCTGGTCCATCAGGCTTAACCTTTCTGGTCTGAGTATCATATATCTTTTTATTGGGCCTAGCAGCCCACACCTTGCAGTAAATAAATTATACTATTATAATTTATTTATTCCTATCACCTTAGTTGCATTATACACATACCTAGTATATGAAATTATGCAAACCATGCCTCTACACATCAACTCTTTACAAACTACATTTAATGAAAATCAATGTTCATGAACAGTAAAAGCTCCTTTACAGAAAATTATTTTCCTAACTGATATTGTATTATGTGCTATATGCATGCATATATACTTATATTTACATCTGCTACATTCACACATAAACACAGTTCATTTGCATACTTCACTTCATCAGTTATGAACCCAAATGCTAGGCCATTCTACCCTAAGCCAAGACCAGCCATCACAAATCCATATCTGCTGGAAGATATGGAAAAGAAACAGTTTCTTCACCATAAATCCTCATCATTCAAAACTGTAAACCCTTCAAACCCAAGAAACAGTCACCAAAGGCCATCTCATCCAAGAAACCACATAAAAGGTTTCAAAAATCACACTGTCCCCTTCTATCAGAGTAGGAAATTTCAAGTTCCTCACTTTCCAAACCCTAGACCATCCAAACCCTTTCAAGCCAGAGTTTATACAAGAAAATCAAACCTAAGACATGAACCAAACACAAACACAAACACTTACACCTCCAAGCCTCCACCACCAGACCTTGCTAACCCTTCTAATTCCAAGAAATTCCTTGACTTAGTCAAGAATGTTTAGCCTGGTATTTGTGTGAACTTAACTTGTGAAGTGGAAAGGGTCAGTAGGCATGCTAAGTGGGAGGGATTAGTATTTCATTTGAGTAGATAGTACTTCATACATCTCATCGGTGAGTTTTACTGTAATATGAACATCATTAAGGGTGTAGAGGGAGTCTTGCATTTTACAACCACTGTGAACAAGAAAGTCATTTGTGTTGATAATAAGATTCTTAATAGGGCACTACACCTTCCACTATACTTGTGTGAATTGCCATGTCATGACATCTATTCCTTGTTTGTGTTCAAAAAAGCAGAGTATGAACTTATGCTTAGTGTCTTGTGTGAGTCTGATATTCCATCTGGTTTATGTGATGTTAACTGTGGAATCCATTTTAAGCATTTTAAAGGAGTTTTTCAGCATCTTGCACTTATCATAAGGGCAAATGTCCTTCCCAAACCTAATCAAAGTAAATACTTTGATTTTTATGATGTTAAACTGATTTATCTTCTTTACAACAACAAAATCAACTTTAGCATTTCTTATGTCATTCTTCTCAATATGATAAATGCTAATCTGGTAGGATACATGCCATATGGACTCCTCATCACTTGTTTCTTTCTTATGTGTAATATCCATCTTCTTGATAAATTTGCTAATCTAGGTGATTCACATATCACAAATGAGCACATTAGGCCATAAATTCCTCTCATGCACTGTGAACCACAAGAGCTTGAACCTACTGTGATTCCTTCTGTAATTAGAGAAGAAGATGTCTTCCTCTCTAATTATGAGTCTGTCAGAGTCATGATAAATGAACTTAAAATTGAACATATGAGGGTTAAAACAGAAAATAGTGAGATTAAGGAAAAGGTAACCTACCTAGAGGGTGTAACTGTGTCTTGTAAAAATAGAATTGTATATATTGAGAACTTAGCTGCATCTACGCTAGGAGACCATTGTATGACTGACCAAGAGATTGTAAATACCTTCGAAGTTCCAAATTCTGATGACTTAACTATGGTTCATGAGTTAGAGGACATAGGTATGGATGCAAGGGGACCACCTATTGAAAATATGCTTGATTTGGTTCATGTGTGTGATGCTGATGGTAATGTCATTGGGTGAACTATGTGCTGCTTATTGTTGGATGATTCTGCGATGTGCTGTTATGCTATTTCTGCACTTCTTTTGATGATCTATGTTTAATGTTCAGTTAAGAACTTTGTATTGCCTTAATCTGAATTGTAATTTAAACTGTTGGTTAGATTTGATGGAGTATATGTACTCCTGGTATTTGTAAACTTAAAAGAAATGCATGATTTTGTTCTATTTAATCAGTGAATCCCTCTGATTAATAAGAACACTTTTGGTTAAATGTCATGATCTGTTTCTGCAAGTTGTTATGTAATTTCAATTCATCTTATGATTTCAGCTTTCTTGACTTAATCTGTTAGCTTAACAGGATATGAAATGTCTTTGTCTTCTCTAACCGGTCTATGCAGGAACAAGATGAAATTTGTATTTAGCCACTTCTAATATGATCCGGAACTTATTGCAATTAACTGTTATTAACCTATTAGGCCTGTCCATTTATATATTATGCAGAATTAAGATAAAATGGCTATTTCTGAAACTCTGACTTATTGATGTACAATATTGAGTCTAAAACTAAATGCAGCTATCAAACTACTTGATATCTATCTTAGTGATTAAAAGTTGCTATTACAAATTTTAGAACTGAAAATAATGGAAATCCAGTATCTTTGTATTATCTAACCCTCTGTAGGCATGAAGCAAACATTCACTTCTAAGACAAAGACAATCAGCAAAGCCTTGCAGACATGAGATCTCAGGAAATAAAGGTATGACACTTCATGTGTTTTTCATTTCTTTTTAAACCAACCCAAAGAAATTGGCTCTGCTAAAGTAAAACATGTATAGTCTCTCAAATTTGTGTATTTAGTTGAGTGTATTAGGCTGATTAGAGGTTTGTATAATTTAGTTAAGTCTTCTTTCTATTTGGATAGTTTCAAATAGAGTGTATCAGTTTGTCTAAATTTGTAAAGAGTATGCTGTGAAAAGTTATAGTTTGTATGCTGGAATAATAACAGTGTATCAACTAGAATGTATTAGCTCAAACTCATGTAAACCACTATTTATCTTGTTTGTATCTGATAAAAAGCAAGGGTTTAGATTATATTAGGTCATTTGACATGTAATAGTTGTTGATACATTAGTTAGATTGAGTTAGGATTGACTTTTGTAACTTCAGTCGATATAAATGATCAGAATCATGAACCTGTGTATATCATTTATCTACCCCAACTTGTATGAACTTACAAATAAATCAAATAACCAGGTACATGCATGCAAAAGGCCATATAAAACACGCATAAATTAGAAATATTTACCATGATTTTTCAAACACAAAGGCGTTATATACACTATCATAGTATGCTTAAACAAGATCGAAAATCTACAAACTCAAATATGATAGTATCTTTTGGATCCAAATAGAAATGTTCAACACATTGTATTTCTAAATATAAACTGCAAATGAAATTCATTTTCTTCAAATACTATGTGCACTTAAAAGAAACATATTGCCATGGTTAATTTTAGAAAAATTTGAATAGTATGCATGAACCATATATCTCTTAAGATACAAACTGCTTTTCATCAATTCATGCTACTAAAAATTCACAAGTAAAATATAACTTCTAGCCATCTGTTGGGCATATGTTGTGTACTTGATGATTTCATAAACAAAACATCTAAGTAGATTTTACTTAGTGAAATAATGTAGCACTCGACGGATAAGAATTATAGTCCCGACGGATAACTCATTATAGTCCTGGCGGATGATTAACTTATTATCCATCGAGTGAGTAGCTTATGTAATAATAAGTTTGTAGCACAGTTATGTATGCACCTTTGTATAGAATCTGTAGTAGCATATAAGTTATGTTGACTTTAACTAGATATGCAGAATAGGTTGATTAATTGTACATAAATGATGTCTTGTAATTATGCATAAGTGAAATAGAGTCAAGTGCCAAAATAGCTACCGACGGATGATTAACAAAGCCATCGACGGATGATCAAATGACTATCAACGGATGTTTAATATAGCAGTCGATGGATGATCAATTAAATCATCAACCGATGTTCTAAAAATCGATGGATAATCATATGAAGAATTCAAACAGCAGTTGAACAGTGAAAGCTGACACATAGCCGTCGAGATGTATACAAACACACTGCGGAAGCCCATTAACTGGGTAATAGAGGACGAAAAGCAGCAAAGATTAAGACTGTTAGATTTTATATTTGTTCAGTCTTTTTGACTTTATAATCTTGGTATTATATAAACCAAGAGAGTACCAAATAGAAAAATAACTGAAATAGCTGAGAAACAAAAAACAAAGAAATCTTAGTAAGCAGAATCTTTAGCATTTCCTGTATTCTCAGTAGTTCCATTTGTAAGCAGCTGTGAGCATTTCTGCACACAGAGTCCTCTCGATATATTATATATATCTCTGGTGGAATTGTTTAAATCCACCAGAAACTTTTTAAAGACTCTTGTTTTTAATTACTTATGTTTTGATTCAATTAAGTTCACATTCCGCATTGTGCTAATCAAAACAAATATATCTATAATCGAGTTGAACATTTTTATTTCAAGAAAAAGGTTCAAGAATTCCATTCAACCCCCCTTCTGTAATTCTTGCTACATTGTTAAGGGACTAACAATTGGTATCAGAACAAGCTCTTAATCTACAAAGAGTTTAAAGATCAAAACAATTCAGCAAGATGAACAAGAAAGATGTTGTAGTCAAGATTCCTTTTCTTGATAAAGATAATTACCATCATTAGAAGGTAAAGATGCATCTTCGTATGCTTTCTCAGGATGAGGCCTATGTGGACTGCATAAAAAGAGGTCCTCATGTTCCAATGAGAGCTGCAACAGGAAACGAGCCATCTGTTCCAAAGCCAAGGCATGAATGGTCTGACCCTGACATTGAACAAGTCAGGAAGGATAAAAAGGCCATGAACATTTTGTTCAATGGAGTCGATGCAGACATGTTTGATAATATTATCAACTGCAAAACTGCCAAGGAAGTTTGGGACACAATACAGATAATTTGTGATGGCACTGAGCAAGTAAGAGAAAATAAAATGCAGCTCCTGATTCAGCAATATGAGCATTTTCATAATGAAGAAAGTGAGTCACTCACTGACATTTTTAGTAGATTCCAAAAACTACTAAATGCTCTTAAGTTGCATGGAAGAGTCTATCAGACTAAAGACTCCAATCTGAAATTTCTCAGATCTCTTCCAACGGAATGGAAACCAATGACAGTCTCATTGAGAAACTCACAAGATTATAAGGAGTTTACTTTGGAGAGACTGTATGGCATTCTGAAGACCTATGTGCTTGAGATAGAGCAGGATGAAAGAATGGAGAGAGGAAAGAAGAAAGGAGGATCCATTGCACTAGTTGCTGATCTGGAGAAGGAGAAGGAAGTGAAGATGGAAGCTGTAGCATCAACTTCAAAGGTCTGTGAGAATAAGGGTAAGGGGCTAGCTGAAAGTGAAGATTCATTGAGCCAAGATGACATGGAGGACATTGATGAGCACCTAGCATTTCTTTCAAGAAGATTTGCCAAGCTCAAGTTCAAGAAGAACTTTGGAGCAGCCAAGCCAAATAGAAACATGGTGGATAAGTCAAAATTCAAATGTTTCAAATGTGGCTTGGCAGGGCATTTTGCAAATGAGTGTAGAAAGTCAGATTCCAGTAAGAAAAGGTTTGAATCTGTGGATTATAAGCAAAAATAGTTTGATCTACTCAAACAAAAGGAAAGGGCTTTCATTACACAAGAGAATGACTGGGCAGCTGATGGTTTGGATGAAGATGAAGATGTCAGCTATGTCAATCTAGCCCTAATGGCCAAGTATGATGAAACAGAGACAAGTTCCTCAAGCAATCAGGTAATCACTACAAACCTTGCATATTTATCTAAAGCTGAGTGTAATGATGCAATAAATGACATGTCTACAGAATTGTATCATTTGCGTGTTACACTTAAGTCTCTCACTAAAGAAAATGCTAAAATCAAAGAAAACAACTTGTTTTTAAGTGAGAGGAATAATGTGCTTGAGTCTCAGTTTGTTGAGTTTGAGAAACTAAAAACTGAGTGTAAGATTGTCAAGGAGGAATTAACTGAGTCCTTGAAAAAGGAAGAAATTTTGAAGAAGCAGCTCGAGCGTGAACAAGAGGTGATTAAAGCATAGAAAACATCCAGGGATGTTCATGCTCAAATCACCAAAGTTCAAGGAATTGAGTCTTTTTGTGATGAAGCCTGGAAAAAGAATAAAGAGAAACTAGAACCTATTTTGGTAGATGGGTTGCTGACAGATGTAGACTCGACGGATGATGAGGACTATCCGTCGGATAACAAAAGGTGTTATCTGTCCAATGATAAAAATCCTCATCCGTCGGCTGTAAGCAAACCCATTAGCAAAGCCAAATTAATCAAGCTAAATGATAAGTATGGGTCTGTTTCCAAAAACTTTGTTTCAGGAGAGTCAAGTCAAGCTAAGAAAGGGAAAAAGGCTAATGTTGGTCACATGACTGTCAAACAGTTAAGTGACAGACTTGAGAAAATAGAGGTAAAAACATATACTAAAAAGAAAAACAATAGGAATGGTAAAGTAGGGATTACAAACACAATAACTACACACCTGATAAATATGCCCCTAGAAAATTCTGTGTCAAGTGTGGTAGTGTAAATCATTTGTCTGTTAATTACAAATCTGCCATGCCTACTCCCATGTCTGTTCAGCCTCAATTTCCTAACATGAATGCCATGCCTCCCATGCCTGTTAATGCTATGCCTACACAGAACATGAATGCACAGTTTGCTAATATGCCATTTGCACCTAATCCATATTATGCTGCATACAATATGCCTCAAATGCCATTTAGCATGCCTTACTGGAATAACATGTTTGCACCAAGCATGTCATTTCCTGTTAGCCATAATATGCATGATAATTCTGTTGCATTAAATGGTTTCAAAGGCCCAACCCAAATGACTAAGGAAGAATCTGAAATTCTTAAGTCAAATGAGTTAAGACCTAAGAAACAGAAGAAGAAAGCTAACAAGGCAGGACCCAAGGAAACTTGGGTACCAAAATCAACTTGATTTGATTTTGATGTGTGCAGGGAAACAGAAAGAATCTTTCGTACTTGGATAGTGGCTGTTCAAGACACATGACTGGTGATTCTACCCTGCTCACAGAGTTTAAGGAGAGAGCTGGCCCAAGTATTACTTTTGGAGATGACAGCAAAGGTTATACCGTGGGATATGGCTTGATTTCAAAGGACAATGTCATCATTGAAGAGGTTGCCTTAGTGGATGGTCTCAAACACAATCTGTTGAGTATCAGCCAGCTTTGTGACAAAGGCAACTCAGTAACCTTCAATAAAGAAGCCTGTGTTGTGACTAACAATCAAAACAACAAAGTGGTTCTCACTGGTGTGAGAAGAGGAAATGTGTACCTAGCTGACTTCAACTCAACCAAAGCAGAATCTGTAACTTGTCTTCTCAGCAAAGCAAGTCAAGATGAAAATTGGCTATGGCACAAGAAGCTATCCCATTTAAACTTCAAGACCATGAATGAGCTGGTAAAGAAAGAACTAGTAAGAGGAATTCCTCTAGTGGAGTTTACAAAGGATGGACTGTGTGATGCCTGCCAAAAAGGGAAGCAGATCAAAGCATCATTCAGGAAGAAACTTGATTCAGCAATTGAAGAGCCTCTGCAACTGCTTTACATGGATTTGTTTGGACCAGTCAATGTATTGTCAATTTCAAAGAAAAGATTTTGCCTAGTAATTGTAGATGATTTCTCAAAGTTCTCTTGGACATATTTCCTAAAGTCTAAAGATGAGGCTAGTGAAATCATCATCAATCACATAAGGCAAGTTAACAATCATCCTGATTTCAAAGTTAGAAGAATCAGGAGTGACAATGGAACTGAGTTCAAGAACTATGTCATGAGAGCATTTTGTGAGGAAAATGGGATCTTGCATGAGTTTTCAGCAGCAAGGACTCCACAACAGAATGGAGTAGTGGAAAGAAAGAACAGATCTCTTATTGAAGCTGCAAGGACAATGCTTGAAGAATCAAAACTACCAACATATTTCTGGGCTGAAGCTGTAAACACTGCATGCTACACTCCGAACATCTCTCTGATTAATCAAGCAAGATTCATGACTCCTTATCAATTGTTCAAGAACAAGAAGCCAACTCTAAACTTTCTTCATGTCTTTGGCTGTAAATGCTATATTCTGAGAAATCAAACTGATCAAAATGGGAAGTTTGATGCTAAAGCAGATGAAGGAATTTTTGTTGGATATGCTGTTGGTAAAGCATATAGAGTCTACAATCTAGGAACTAACATTGTTGTGGAATCTATACATGTTGTGTTTGATGATAAAAAGATTGAAGGACTGAAAGATGGAGATTACCATGAGAGCCTCAAATTCGACAATGTTGAGATGGTCAGTGATGGAAGTGATGATGAAAGTGATCAGGAAACAGTGTCTAAGGATAATGCAGACAAATCTACCACCAATGAAGCACAAAACTCAACATCCGTCGAGTTACAAAATGCTTCATCCGTCGGTAGACAACCTGCCTCATCTGTCGGTACTCAAAATTCACCATCCGTCGGGTTATCAAAAAGAGCAGGAAGTCAAGGCAGATCACCCATAGAAAGTACCCCTTGAGGTCTCTTCAAGACAACATTGAGGTCTCTTCATCTAGAGCTAATCTACCTCAACCAAGGAAATGGACAAAAGATCACCCCTTTGAACTGATTATTGGTGATGTTTCCTCTAGAGTTCAAACAAGAAGAACAACTCAGGAAGAATGTCTATACAACAGCTTTCTGTCAAAGGAAGAACCAAAGAAGGTAGAAGAAGCGTTGTTAGATCCTGATTGGATTTTAGCTATGCAAGAGGAGCTAAACCAATTTGAAAGGAATAAAGTTTGGAAGTTGGTACCCAAGCCTAAAGGAAAGAATCCAATAGACACCAAATGGGTATTCAGAAACAAGATGGATGAAAATGGCATAGTAGTAAGGAACAAAGCCAGATTGGTTGCTAAAGGCTATTGCCAGTAAGAAGGAATAGATTTTGATGAAACATTTGCTCCTGTTGCAAGACTTGAAGCCATCAGAATCTTCTTAGCCTATGCAGCCCATGCCAATTTCAAGATCTATCAAATGGATGTCAAAAGTGCCTTTCTGAATGGAGATTTGGAGGAAGAAGTGTATGTTAGTCAACCTACTGGCTTTGAAGATCCAAATTTTCCAGAATATGTCTATTATCTACTGAAAGCACTTTATGGACTGAAGCAAGCACCTAGAGCCTGGTATGACACTTTATCAAAGTTCCTTTTGGAAAATCACTTCACAAGAGGTACTGTAGATAAAACTTTATTTTTCAGAAATATTAATGGCTCTAGCATACTTGTTCAAATCTATGTAGATGATATTATTTTTGGCTCTACAGATGAGAAACTTTGTAAAAAGTTCGCCAGGCTACACATAAAACAAATTCAGAAAATCGTGAAATAGTCTTAAAATGTTATAAATATCCCGAAATTTTGTAATTTTAAAATAATTTCTGAAATGCAATTTACACCCGATTTTAGCAATTAAATGAATCAACGCGCGGGTGAAATTAATCCCGTAAATTTCCAAAATAATTTTAAAATTCTCAAAATATTCCAAAAATAAATAAATATGAGTTTCATAATTTTTGAAGAATTCTAGAATTAAGCATGGATTTTACAAATAAAAGTAATCGGAAAATCATTTAAAGATAAATAATCAATAAAATATTGATTTCTCAATTTTATAAAATCCTAAAAATAATTATTATAATTATAAAATCATAAAAACAATTTTAGAGACACTTCAAATATTTATACAAATAAATTTGCATTAAATCCATTTTGAAAGTGAAACAATTCAATACAATTCCTTATTTAATCACGCGAACAACCCGATACATCATGAATCACATATAGATAATAATCAAACAACACATGGCGGTCAAAACCAATACACATATTTTATTTAATAATTTCCATAATAATCAGATATTTAAATAATTCAGAAATACACGAGTCGTTATATCCTTCCCCCTTAAAGAGAATATGTCCTCAGAATCTGGTCTAATTACACAAGTGAGGATATTTGTCAAGCATATCTGACTCTAGTTTCCAAGTAGACTCTTTTACTCGAGGATTTCAAACGTACTTACTATAGACATACACTCATTTTAAATGACTCGCCTTTAATGATCAAGAATTTGGATTGATCACTATATGCAAAACAAACTTGGATAAGAACCCCATTGGCTCCTGATCAATCACTTAATTCAAATCAAATACTTATCGCTTTAACTTTAACAGGCCAAACACATTATATGTACACACTGTTGTGGCGGTAACATTAACTCATGAACAACTTTATCTATATTTATCAATACCTCGAATGGTTCACTAATTTTAGGACTTAACATGTCCCTTCTACTTAGACTTATTCAGTCTCTTTCAAGATGAAACTTGTACTAACACTACTGGTCCTATTTCTATACTCATATTCTTTCTCGATACAATTTCTCCTTCTTTCTTTGTCTATTCCGAGCTACTTTAATCAATATCACTACGCTCTTGGTGTGCTGAATTAACTTAGAATTTAACAACTTTCTTTCTCCCACTTTATCTCAATAAAAATGGAGACCTACACTTGCGTTCATATGAA
The DNA here is from genome assembly GCF_009905375.1 of Apium graveolens. Classification (NCBI taxonomy): domain Eukaryota; kingdom Viridiplantae; phylum Streptophyta; class Magnoliopsida; order Apiales; family Apiaceae; genus Apium; species Apium graveolens. The sequence goes on along the minus strand of NC_133651.1, from coordinate 114,889,302 downwards.
GCTTAATAAAATGGCATTCCAAAGGTGACATCGATGATAAATGATCATTCCAGTGTTTCATTAAAACTCAACCTCTCAACATATCTTACATTTCCTGAATCACTTTCATACTTTGACTCTCTATTTAAGGATGATAGGCGGTGCTCGTTTTCAACTTGGTTTCCAAGCATTTAAGCATCTCTTACTCTTTTTAATCAGTTAAGGCTGAAAAGTAATCTCATATATTGACGTATTATCACCTTTAAGTATTTGAACTTCAGATTCCACTCTTTCCAATTTGTTTATTAACTCCTCGGTGGTCTTAATTACATCCAATCTTCTCTGTCGACATAATGCATCTGTTATCATACAGCTTTGCTTAGGTAGTTGTTCATGGATCAATTCAGAATCTTTTGTTAACCTTAGTCAAAACTTCATTTTTGAAAACTCAACGTATAGTTGCTTTCCTTCTGATCTTTGGAGAAAAAAAATCATTGGGAATTCCACGCAAACTTTCTTATTCTTTGAGTAGCTGAGGATGTTATTAATAAATATAGTTTGCTTATTTGAGTACTCCTTATACACCACGTTTCTTAATTCCTTATAGTCACCTGATACACTTGTTATTTCACATAACATCACCAGAGCTTGCAATGCTCCTAACTCACTTTAATCGTAATCTCTAATATGTTCTCAGGTCGGTTTTTTTATTAATTCCTGAGATATAATATACTTCTTAAATTAGGTCTCGTAAGTAATTAATTCTTTGTAGGGTCACTTATTCTTATTTGTTGTTTTGTCCAACTCCCGATAATCAGTACATAATCTCATAATTTCATTCCTTTTCTTGCTCAACATCACTGGTACACTTTACCACTTGCTTTTTTTTATAAAACCATTCCTTGGTCTGCCTTGTCCACTAGGCCTCCGATACTTCGCCTTAATTCTTTGACATGTCTACCACTTCCCAATATGTTTTGAAATTCCCTTCTTATACCTGGTTATCAGTGTTTTTCTTTTATTTCCATATATTTTGGCATCTCTTCAATAGAGTATATACTTTATATTGTGAATTCCCTGTGGAATCTCATTTCTTAATTCTTCTACTTGTAGCTTTCAAGTGCTGAAAGAGAACATGGGGTTATCGTGATCGTTCTCCTGAGCGCATAAATTTCCTCTCACTACTGCTAACATCGCGATACATTATCTTCTTTTGACATCTCCTTATCTTTCCCTTAAAAACTTCGACTGAAAGGACATACTATCCATCATTGCTCCTGTTTGGATTATAAACTCTGACTCCCAATTCCAACTTCTAAAATTCCATAGAAAATTCTTCCGATACAGTTTCTATGTTTGTTATCGCTTTCCTCTATCTTTGCTTTTCCTCGTGAATACATACTTCAACCTCTTATGGTCGGTATAGATCTTACACCTTTCTCCATACATATCATGTTTCCCAATCTTTCAAAGCGAATATTATTACTGTTAATGTAATAACCCCCAAAATTTTCAACTTTTTGTAACCCTTGTGAATAGTGTTTTAGCTGAATGAGAAAACTTTTCATGCCACACTATGTAGGGGTTCTGTTATGGATATTCTGAGATTTTATTAGTACTCTATACGGTATATGAGTGTATGTAAAGATCGTCAGAATCCAATTCCGAACACTTTGGTTTTTCCCGGAAATCCACTAGATACGGAGAGAATTGAGTATAAGGTAACAGGATAAAAAGGATTTAAATTAAAGGATTATAATAGAGGATCATAAAAAGGAATATAATGTATTGACAAAGGTTAAGGGAACCTAAGTAATAAGATCCCGGGTATGATCCTTCAAACGATAAACGAGAACGAAAGTTAAGCGAACCGTATAACAGATCAGCGGTCATTAGGCAAACAATTAGGAAGTTAATCAAAGGGATTAGAGTGAGTGATGTCACCCAACCAATGAGAGGAGGACAAAGAGGGAAGGATGACATCACAACATGATATAGGCATGACATGGGAAGGAAGGAGATGTGGTGGCTTTTTAACCACACAAAATCAAGGGCAAATAGGTGATTGACAAAATCAAACACAAAAACAAATCAACCAAGCCAAGCAAATTCATTCTTCATCAAAATCAAAAAAGAAACCAAGGCATTGTTCTTGAGAGCTCTCGGCTTTTTACTATTGCAAAAGGCAAGAAAATTCAAAATCAAAGATCCAAGCTTCCTAAACTGGTGAGTTAATTCCCTAATCATCTTCATGCTTAGTTAGGGCTATATCATGAGTTTAAGCCATCAATTCCTTCTCAATCTTCTTCATTTAATCAAAGAAGAAGACAATGAATAGTGTTTTCAAGTTTTTAACTTGAAATTTTTCTTGTTTTTCTTGAAGATCCAAGCATTTCTAAGACTTCTCAAAGCTTCTTAAAGCTTCCTAGCTACTCCCACCACTTCAAGGAAGGTATATCATCTCCAAACCCTATATTCCTATGTATTATAAGATGATTTTGATTAGTAGGGTGATATTGTAGCTTGATGTTGGTGATTTAGAGTTTGGGATTGAAATGGTATTGAAATGGAATGGTAAATGTTGTTGTTTTGATTAAAAGAACTTCAGTATGGTTAAAGTTAAGCTTAGGCATAAGTATGAATGTTAAAAATTGAATTGGTTGGGGTTGTTATGATGTGATAAGGATGGAGGTGGGTTGTATGTTGGATTTGAGGTTGAATTGGGTTGGTTTTGAATGGTTTAAAATTGGGAAATTGCGTAAACATAGCCGTCGTAACGTCTGATTTTCTTTAGACTATTTTTGTGCATAACATTAGGACCCGAGAACCCCCTGCTAGATTATGACCATTGCCATGTTTAGATAGCTCATGTTACGAGCTTCGTTTTGATATGTAGTTCGTTCGATTCCGATGCACGGTTTAGGAGAAACGACCGTTTCATGTAACGGCGTTTCGCGAACGAAACTTTTCCCCTCGCCTTACTTTGAAACATAGGTTAAAGACCAAAAAGGGTTAATTAATGTATGAAACATTTATGGTAAGTGTGTTAGGCAGTTGGTAAGACACTCGCGAAGGAATTGCCTTAAAACTCGTAAAGGTTAAATTATTAAAATGGTGGAGCCGAGGGTACCCGAGTGACTTAAGCGAGTCAGTAAGCGCAAAACAAGCGTTAGAGTCTAAGTTAGTTAAAGTATAGATTTACAAGTGACTTTGGTTTAATTCCAACTTACTTGTTATTTATAAGTTACCAGACTCGTCCCGAGCCTTTTATCACCCCAAGTCGCTCAGGCAAGTTTTCTAACCGTTATAACTGTTGTTGTGATGTATATATGTATTTGCATTATCTTGCGATAGATGCATGTTGGTTAATTAGCAAATGTTGCAATATATTGAAGCATGCTGCTATGGTATATATATATGCATGCCTGTTTCGTATTCTTTCCATATATATCTGTTGATTCAGTTGATAATACCTATGCTAGAGGATAGCGGTAATTTGCATATACCCTTAGTATAGGGACCCAAAGGTGAAAACATTTTCTAAAATCGGGAGTCGAGGATCCCGAGTAGATTTTGTATATATGGATATAAATATATATATATACTTATATATATATATGGTCATAGTTTTCAAAACTATTAATCAAATAAGGTTTATTCGATAACTTTAACTTTATTTTATTATTGAATATTATTTCGAATATTATTCGAAGGCTTATGACTCCTTTATATTAAATGAATATTATTTTGAATATTCATTCGAGGGCTTATGACTCTTTTATATTATTTATTGAATATCATTTGAATATTCATTTGAGGATCTATGACTCCGATTATTTGCTGAGATATATTCTTTATTTTATTATAGAATAAGGTGTCAATAATCAAACTTATTTTCGATTATTCAAATAAAGATAGTACTGTCATATAAGTATATCTTTGGTTATTTAATACTCGTTTCAAGTATAAGTTTTAATACTTCTACTTCAATTATTTTTATAAAGATTATTCTTTATGGGAATATTATTTAAATAATAATATTCACACATTTTCTAAATATACTGGGGACTGATTTACTTCATTAAATCAGCTTTACTCCAAACACTCTTTAAAGTGTTTTCGAGTCTTCAAAACGATTTTTAAAAGTTAGAGCGGATCCCAAAACTCATTTTTATATTTAAGATCTTCCTTTTTAAGGGGATTTAAATACTCGCTCAAAACCTGAGGGTTCCGGCTCTGTGGTGTATTTTATATTCGCAACACGGTTGCAGTTTTGGTAAATGAATTGATTGCTTACCCAACGTTCGGGAAGTAAGTCCATCTATTGAGTCGGCATAAGCAACATGGGCTCAGTGGGCATCCATGATAGTGTAAGTGGCTCAGTGGGAGTCCATCAAATGCATAAGTGGCTGGGTGGCAGTCCAGCATAAGGTCCTATTGAGACCAGGGTGATGACCAGTGGGGAATTCGTCCATCTACTAGTAGAAAAGGTTACTTATTGGTATCCTTGCCTGATCAGCAAGATACCTGGTTTATGCCAAAATTCTTTTCCTTTCCCAAAATTTATTGGATGTTTCAAACTCTGTTCATACTTTACATGACAGAGGTTTTCTGGAAATGTATAAAGAAGATGTATATGTGGATATATATATACATATCAGAACTTAATGAAGTATATCATAACTTCATTTCCTTTAATAATATTTCAAAGATTTAATCTATTCAAATCTTGTCTTGTAGTCTCATCTATCTGATGAACTGTTGAAAGCTCATTATACTTTGAACAGTGGTAGTTCAAGCAGCTTTTTAAATGATATAAGTATAGTGAAGTATTTGGTAACTTCATCCCTTATTTTTACTTATATCTAGTAAGTAATTATCTTACACAGGATAAAAGATTCTAGTAAGTATCCATTTCGATACTTATATTATTGTTATCACTACATATTATCTTGCGAGCTGTAAGGTTCACTCTTGCTTTATTTCTTCATCACACAACAACAGTTAGGAAAGATGCCCAGACTCCAGCAGACCCAGCGCAAGCGCGTGGGAAGCGTCCCGCGTCTTCCCGATGATGTTGTAGCTGCTATAGCTGCAGAGGTAGATCTATTGTAGATCAGACCATCTACTTTTGAGAATCAATTATGTATAATTATAACTTGTGGCAGATAATGGCAATTAACTGTAAATTTATCAAGTAATCATTTTGGGTTGTAATAACTTTTAAATTGTGGATTCAAAGACTTGTACTTATTTCAATTTCATCTCTGAGACTATAACGGGTTGTGGTGTGTGTGTTAGTGTGGGGTCACAACATAAGGTTATTTATTATTAATTAAGTGAAGTGATATTGTGGAAAGAAAGACCGTGATGACCCGGATCCCCGACCCCGGATCTGGGGGTGTTACAGTTAATCCCAAATTATGAGTAGGATACTTCTGCTCATAAGGTTTCGGTTGTCTGGATGCATATACAATAACTTTATTGTGCTGCATCAACACACATCCTATTCCCTAATGAGAAGCATCACTATAAACTACCAAACCTCCTTGATACTTTTAAATTGATAAAACATGTGCTGAAACCATTCTTTCATTTAACTCCGCAAAACTTTCCCTTCACCTTTCTCCATTTCACAAAACTTCTTGCTTTTCCTGGTTAGCTTCGTCCAAGATATTGCAACTTTCAAGAAATCTTGCACAAATTTCCGATAGTAACCGGCCCATGATAAAACTTCTTACTTTTGTTGGTGTTTCTGGTCTCTTTTCATTCATTGTAACTTTAATTTCTGCTGAATCTCTTTTGATCTTCTCTACATTGACTATTTATGCTAAGACTATATTTCATACAACTTCTTTCTTCTCCAACTTCCCAGTCATCATTAAATGCTTTGCATGGTCCTCCGTTGACTTTAAGTATCACAACTATAGCTTACCCAGATATTTCTTAAAGGTTCTGTCCATCCAGTTCAAATATTATTGGTATATTGGTTAATCCAAATGATGATACGAGAACAGTACTTAATCTGAAAATTATCTTTGATATATCCATAGATTTAATCTTCAATTGGTGAAATACCAAGTCTTAAATCAATCTCATAAAAGTACTTTGCTTCTTTCATTTGATCAAACAAATCATTGGGTCGAGGTAACATATACTTGCTTTTAATAGTAAACTTGTTGAGCTCTCGCTAGTCGACGCATAATCACATACTTCCATCTTTCTTATTAACATTTAATACCGGTGCACCTTATGGGGTACACTAGGTCTAATCGCTTTTTCTGCTAGCATTTACTTTTCTAACTCTTTCACTTTAACTAGCGCCATTATGTGCGGGGCCTTGGACACTGGCTTCATTTCAGGTGTTAAGTCAATCACGAACTCAATTTCTATATCCGAAGGAAATGTTGATAACTCATCCAGAAACATATCTTGAAACTCCTTAATTTCTATAAAATCTTCAAACTTTGTTTGCTTCTGACTTTTATGTATTCCATAATCACCATAATGCTCATATCTTGATCACCGTAATCATCATTAACAAATTCGTTACTTCCTTTCATCTTATGAACTTCATCACCTTCTCATTTGGCGTCCTCAGAATTATCTTTTCATCGCGACGGTATGTCTGGACATCACGCTTTAATAGTTAATCCATTTCTTAGAATAATATCAAATCCTCTTATCTTTCATGATATCAATTCTTCATAACTTATTGCCAGAAATCTCAATTCCACCATTGGTACCCACTTATTTAACAACTACACATTCTTGACTTGCTAGTCCTTTAATCACAATCTTATCAACAAAACCTTGGGAGCTAAACAATCAAGTGGCTCTCATATCTTTCAATACTTTAACGCATAAGGTATCCACGATAATCATTCACATCACAGCATCCGTATTCTGAATAACATATTTCACAGGAAAATCACAATTTCTCGTTCTCGGAGACGTATTCCTCATTGGAGTAGATTCCCTTGACTCTTAGTGCATCCCTGACTGGGTTAGTGATTTGCAATTCTCGCCATATGCCGTTGTTTGCTTTCCATGCGTGAGAGGTAGATGGAACTTTGCCCGCTTGGTCCATAATACGTTGATTTCTGTTGGAAAAACTCTTGCAAAGAACGAAAGTTCCACGAAACAACTAGAAGGATTCACAATTCAACAATATTAGAGTTGAAAAGAAAGAAGAAACAAGGATTTGAATATGAATGAGACAGCCACATTGGTACTTAAGATGGCCAGTCTTTCATACCATATGGCATACAGCACATGATTAGGTGGCGTCCCACCCGACTCTTTGTCATTCTGACAAAGTGTCTTACCATAACACTGTTTGTCCCAATCAGAAAGCAAAACTTGAGGAAAACAATTAAATTTGAAAGGAATGCAATATCCTCCTTTTCGATATTATAGCAAATAGTTTATTTAAGAAAAGAAGTTCATACTTATTTAGGGATCAAAAAGGAATATACGCTGTAATATTGAAGACAAGAATGATGCCATTGGTCACCATCCACATTTCACTTGTATTCATCTTTCGAGCTTGTTCGATCATATTCCCATTGTTCCATATAACAACTTTAGAATGTACGTTGAAATGCCTTCGCAAATTAAACATTATGGTAGATTCTTACTTGTTAAGTCTTGCGTCTTTAACATAGAACCTACATGTATAATATTTCAACAATTCGATCATAATGGCGTTCTTATCAGATAACTTCGGACTTCCTATTTTTAATTTAGAATAACTATGAACCATTCAACATAACGATCCTTTTGTTAATAATATTCTTCTTTTAGAGAAGTCCGGGAATCTTCCCAATCTTCTTCGATCACGCCCAGGCTCCTTTTACGTCAATGAATTCTTTAAACTTTAATGGTCTCTACCACTAGATGAATAATTACTCCGTACGTGGATTCTGTTGTTAACCTTGTCAAACCGTTAGGAATAATCAACTTCTTCATAATCGCGGATCATTTCATCCTCTGAATTAACAATACTAAATCTAAAATAAATATCCTTCCAGCTAATCCGAGTCTTTTGACAAACAAGAAACTCAAGTAGTAACTTGACAACCAATGTCTAAAACTTATTTTATTCAAAAAGGCTTTTAGAAGTTTGTAAGGAAAATATTTTTCGAAAATTTGGTTAAAGAATTTTGAAAATCACAAATCTGGTTGTCCTTACTATATGAGTTGGTTGTTGCCCTTCCTACCTATCACCAGGTACTAAATTAAAGAAACACTCACATAAAGATCCATTCACTTCAATCTGCCTTCTCTCTTTTATTGGGTCCATTTCTTAATCAACGAAAACTTCAGTTATCGTTGCATGCTATTTTCTTCATAGCTTCACATCAAAGCTTCCATACTGGTAATACTCCCGTCATTGCAATAGTTAAGTAGAACTGGCTATCCAATTGTCAACAAATCGGCTAATGTCACATTACCTTGTTAAAATATATATCACATCATGATAACACCATTATCTAACTTCAAGAAATCTCCAGATCCATAATCTTCTTTAACTCTCTCTTTTCAACACTTATCTACTCCATTCCATAAGCTAGTCATGGGTGGCCTAATCACTAATAGCTTCTTTTAACCTGATAACAGCTACCCTCTGGAACACTTGAATCTTCTTTCTAAACTTCTTTTCACCTTTATTAATATCTCATGCAATAACCATTTACTGTAACTATCGAATCCATCCTCGTAAATACTGTTACTCCATAAGATAGGTTTTAAACTGAAAGTATAGAACATGGTGTAGAGTAAACTGAAAAGATAAATTCATAGTTGGATGTACAGAAAAATAAGAATAAGCAAATGGAAGTTCTTGAATAGGTAGTCTCGTATCAAGAGGTGATAGAATGGCGTAGAATAACTTGCAGAGGCGCAACTGTCATAACAGAAGGTAATACCATTAATATTGACAGAAGAACAAGGTGCAATTCAAATCAGGGAGAAGATGACAACCCTCGAACGGAAAAATCCAAACGATCAGATGATACAGGGAAATCAGGATATGCCCTTATTGTTGTCTGAAAATCACGTCGCAAGTTAAGAATCCCGAATTGCCACACGAACCGTGCCGGAGACCTACTACATAGTCGCACTCATCCTCACGATGACTTATCTTTCTATTTCCTATTCCTATTCCTAACCCTCTACCCAATCCCGACAATCTAGGCTTATTTCAGTGACTTATAACCTGTAGCTCTGATACCAACCTGTGGCGCCCTCCAAACCCGGGTTAGAAGTTTGGGGTCCACAACACATGCACAATATATGAACCTGTATATAAGATACTATTTGCAATGAACCTGCTTTACACAACCACGGATCGCAACAGGTTAAAGTATGAAAACAAGCCACAACCTTAACTTTTATTACAACGCACCAAATCCCAACTAATTTAATTTACAACTAATAATAGAATTATTCTTACAATCTTACTATCTCACTACCGCAATAAGCTCCTGCTAGCTCGATCCAACTCAATCTGGGGTCCTAGCTCGTTCATTGAACTGGGAAACCTCGCTATCAACTGTATCCTTCTTTAACTGTAGAATACATAAAAAGATTCCCAAGAGTGAGCTAACTAGCTCGACAAGTCACCATGACAATAATTGAGGTTATTCGATGATCAAACAAGATGATTCAGAGAAATCAAGTTCACTGTTAAACAATCATTAGAATTGGATATTCATTTTAAGTTTTAAAACCAAGGTTAGTCTGCTGATCAGTCACGCACTAACCCCGAGAAAAGCACACAGCATTGCTCTAATTACTGGATCCAAGGCACACATTGGCCTAACTTGACCATTGGTATGGTCTGACCACGAATCTGGTCCACATATATAAAAACTATCCAATCCTAAAGCAGTTCAATACGAGAAATAGTATAATTCGATAACAAAAGATCATAATCAATGATGATTAAATATTTGAATAAAACGTAAGGAATTCATGGATATCACAAGGGTATATCAGGGTATGTAAAACAAACTGCTTTCAATCTATAAAAGAATCAAGTATTAGACAAATAGTAATTTTTCAAGGTATAGCTCTTTGATGTTATAAAGAGGGGTTGGAGTATAAGAGTTTCTGTATTTTCAAACAATTTTGTTCCAGTGTTTGGTGTTTGATAGTTTTACATTTGGGGGGGTGGTATCATATTTGTGTGATTTGGTAGCTGGTAAATCAACAAGAAATGGTTCACAAAGAATAAGACTTATGGCTCAAAGATCAAATGAGGTGGCTCAGGTTCAAGGCTGAAGGATTCAAAGTATTTGCAATATAAACAAGGCTATTTTGAATACTTAACAATATTTCACGAGAGAATTTAGAAACATTTGCATTATATCTTGAAAAAGGTTTAGAAGTACTTGCCTTATAAGGCTTTACAACTATTACTGATCAACTCTGGGCCGACTCTGCCGTTCAGGCTTTATTGTGTATCCCCTAGATTACTCTGGATTCAACCTCAACACTTAAGTCCTTTGATTGGAACCTTACTGAGCTTTTCGACTGACCACCAACTATCTTTCTTCCGATGCCAATTCTCGAGTATTCCGACTAGAACCTACAAGGTCGAAACACCCTAACTTAGACATTCGATTATGCTTGACATATCCTCGCTAACAATCTACCCATGCGTTAACAAAACCCGACTCGTAACACATACATTATTGCAATACAGGCATCAGTTAGGGTTCACATTCTCAAAAATCGATTCGGTGTTCGTTTTCAGAAAATATGTATACTCGTCTTTGTATGGAATTAGGGTTACTGAGTTTTGGCAAAACATTTCACTATAACATACAATCAGGTTTTGTATAAAACATACGTATATATTTACTTATACTCGCTCGACGTCCCAATAATTACCGGATACGCTCCCGCATTTTCCTAGTTGATTTCCCGGAAATCGGGCAGCGTCTCCTTTGTTTATCGGACTACCCGTCGAACACAATATCGACGTCAAATCAATTCACAACAACTACAATGACAACCCTAGTAACAATCCAAATGCACGAATCCCAATCACCGATATTATTCATTTATTACTATTATTCAGATTTATATTTTTATTCGTGTTAGGACTCAGAATTGGATCGTCACTGTCCACTGTCGGCTCGCCGAGGCTCGAACAATTTCGGGTACCCGAACAATTTCGGGTACCCGAACAATTTCGGGTTTCCAACACAAATCCTATAGATTGATATATTTAAATCTTTGCAAATACTGATTAGTTTATATTATAAAATCCGTCAATTAATCCCTGCAGCAAGTGAAGTAAAATAATTAAAAAAATCATTTTCACCACACACGCGTATAACACGCGCCATACTCAGGAAATATTCACGACCGGAAATATAGGAACAAGCGGCTCACGGCGGAGCCAAACCACAACAATACACCATAGAGGAAACACACGCATACATGCACAACACAGCACGTATTAATGATGTACACACACAGAATTATATATACTCGAACATCAGAATTACCCTTCGCCGAAAAATACACCGGTGGCGAGGGAAGTGAAAGAAACAGACGAGAATTACTAGAAGGGGAGGAAGAGATTAATAGGTAGATAAACTGAGAGAGACAGATATCAAGACGGCAATCACCGAAAAAGATGGAATCACGACGGCGACCAAAAGCGGCGGCAGCAGCTCAGGACAACGGGGGGGGGGGGGGGGGGAATACAGAGGGGAGAAAAAAAAAGAGAACGGGGTGGGAAGAATAGAACTGGGGTTACATCCCCTTTGTTTATTTTTTTTTGTTTTTTTTCGACTAATGCTGCTACTGCCATGTTTTTTGAATCACACAAAAACTTAACACGTGTCCTGCATTCCCTAATTACAAGCTTAATTTGACCAGAAATTTGCATTTGGCGATACAATTTTATGAATAAATATTTATCGAAATAATCTTAAGATAACCTTAAAATTCTTGAAATATTTAGGAGTTAATAAAATCAGATTTTTGTAATTTTTAAAACATTTTTAAAATACAACTTGTATCCGCATTTCACAATTAGCGAACCAGGCTATACATAAAACAAATTCAGAAAATCGCAAAAATAGTCTTAAAATGTTACAAATATCCCGAAATTTATAAAAATATAAATTTTGTAATTTTAAAATAATTTCTGAAATGCAATTTACACCCGATTTTAGCAATTAAACGAATCAACGCGCGGGTGAAATTAATCCCGTAAATTTCCAAAATAATTTTAAAATTCTCGAAATATTCCAAACATAAATAAATATGAGTTTCATAATTTTTGAAGAATTCTAGAATTAAACATGGATTTTACAAATAAAAGTAATCAGAAAATCATTTAAAGATAAATAATCAATAAAATATTAATTTCTCAATTTTATAAAATCCTAAAAATAATTATTGTAATTATAAAATCATAAAAATAATTTTAGAGACACTTTAAATATTTATACAAATAAATTTGCATTAAATTCATTTTGAAAGTGAAATAATTCAATACAATTCCTTATTTAATTACGCGAGCAACCGATACATCATATATCACACATAAATAATAATCAAATAACACATGGCGGTCAAAACCAATAAACATATTTTATTTAATAATTTCCATAATAATCACATATTTAAATAATTCAAAAATACACGAGTCGTTATATATTTCTTAGATCTCAGTTGCAACATCAATAAGGCAACAAGCTCGAAAAAGGGATATATCATAAATATTCCTTAAAAGACTCGTGCTATATCAAAAATATTTTACTCTTCTCTCCAAAATATATTTTATATCTATCAAAAGAGTTTTTATCCAAAGTTTATTAATATTAATAATTGAAATATTAATATCCATTTTTATAACCCATTCCATGTATATGTGAAGTAATTTTCTCTCGTTTCATAAAATCAGCATTTCTCGGAGAAAATTATTCAAAAATACTCTATGATATTTCCTACCATCCAATTATATTTTATATATTAGGAAATATATTTTAAGTATTTATTCAAGTCAAAACTTTGGTCAAAAGATCCATTTATTTAAATTCAAGATCAATGGTATTTTTACTCGGAAGAAAAGGCTGACAGAACAGTCTATATTTAATATAAAATACTTCCACTCACTAGAATGACTTTAAATTTGGTATGGATCATTTAAATGGTATTTTATATGCATGACAAAAATTTTATAACATTTCGATTATTTTTGTCCGGGCACAAATTTTGAGGTAGTTGGTCCCACAGTTGACCATGTTAGACCTAGTTATCATTGACCAAAGTTGACGAAAACTTGCAGGACATCATTTTATAATATTTAGGTAATTATTATATTTTTATGGTATTTATTTAAGAGTTTTTGGGGTGGTCATATTTAATTGTGCTTAATGCTTAATTAAAATGATTAAACAATGATTACAAGAAAAGGAAAATATATATTTAATCAAATATATCAGCTGAGTTTTGAATCTCATAAAGTTTTTTGTCTTATATGGCTAGCTAAGAAATACAAACTACTTGTCATGTCATCAATTCATGTGACATACAACATCCACCATCCATTTTTCCTCAAATCTCCACCATTCAATCCACCTCACTTTTCCTATAAATAAAACCCCACCCCAACCCATTTCAACCAAGCTAAAGAGCCACAAAGTTGCTGGGATTTTTTCAAAAAGTGCTTCTCTTCATATCTTTCAAATTCTATACACACACTTCTTCTCAAAAACCTACTCTCTCTTAAATAAATATATATATATATACATATATACAAGGTTTTTGAAACTCAATCTTAGCTTCACCCAACCAAGCTTGTTCCCACCAAGTGAGTGAAAGAGATATGTCCTAAGTCCAATCATGTATGAGGATTTAGGAATAACTTTTATGTAATCTGTTTTGATTTCATTGATATTAATAAAAGACTTATTTTGTTTTTTTTATTGCGGACTCTATCTATTTTAAGTGTTTAAATAAGATATACCACAGTATAGAGTAAAGCTTTTTATGGATTGTGATGAGATCATACTAATGAGACCTAAAAGATGATAACTCTAAATTTAAATAGTTCCAGGTCGTAGGATTACTAAATGGTAATTAATAATTCGCAAAGATCGGTACATACTATGCTTGCTTCATTATGAAGGATGTCTGTTCTCATAGACATTTGTGTGGTGACACTATAGCTAGTATGTAGGTGCTTATTATAGAATAAGTTCACTGAACATGACTCACACAGCTGAACAACTGATGGAGTTCACTCACGTGTCAGCAGTTTTTCACATAGTGATAGTTGTACAAGTATCCTTAGACTTGAGGTCATCATAGTCATCTTTTGTACACTGAACTATGCTTTTGTTTAGTTCTTAGTCTCCGGGGACAATTATAAGGGCTCTACTGGGTATAGGAATTTGTACACGAAGATAGTGTATGATCAATAGAGGATCTACCCCTTCCAGTGAAGGAAGAGAATGTTCAATGCTGATCCACTTATGCTAGTTCAGGAATCTCTTCCCAGAGTGAATGAAATTAGAAAGGAGTTTCTAATTTACATTAAATAGAACTAAGCATAGTGAATGGGAAAGCAAGTGATTAAATAAAATAGGCTTGACACAAGTTCCATGCCTTGTATTTAATCGAGACATTGCATGGTAGAAGGAATTGATTGTACGGTAACTACTCACTGAATAGGTTCTTGGTATTCTAAGCAGTGAATTCGTATTATCCGGATAGTCGCGATATGCTGAGAAGTATCCCTCACGATGTAGAATAAATATGATTAATTAATTAATCATATTTAATGAATTAGAGAATTTATATAAATAATGATAAATAGTTTTATTATTATTTATTTCTACTACCGGCTTAATATTGAACCTACAGGGTCACACCATAAAAGAGAATGATTTAATGGTGCAGAAATTAATTAATAATGGCTGATAATTATTTATTTATGAAATAAATAATTAATTGGAAAATTTAATAATTGATTAAATGAGATTTAATTGATTATAAATTAATTAAGAAAAAGTTCTTAATATTATTAATTAAGAATTTAATTTTTGGAAATTAAATCAAGTGAGAGAATTATTTCAAAGTGTTTAGTAAAAGGATTAATAATTAAAAGGTGTTTTAATTATTAGTGAGAATAATAAAGGGTTAATAATAATAATATTTTATGGGAAAATTTTCAGCTAAAAATTTTGCCTATAAATATACTATTATAAACCCTATTTTTGCCTCAACACAAAGATTTACAAACCCTAATTCTCTCCACCTCCTCCTTCATTACATCGTTTTCTTGGTGGATACCGGCGGAGTGCTTCACACTTGAGGAGCAGCTGCTAAGGATCTCCGCTCGTTGTTCTTGGATCACTTTTAAAGGTTAGAAATCGATCCCTCGATTTATTTACGATCTGTACACATATTATATGGATTTTATATATGTAAAATTGTTTTACCATACTTCTGTGATGATAAATCCTACAATGATATCAGAGCATAGGTTATATGCATATAGATCTGTGGTAAAAATTTCAGAATTTTTATGTGCTTGTATGAATTAATTATGATTTTTACAAGTTATATCATGGATTAAGTATGACTGATTAGAAAATCGTTCATTCTCAGAATTATTTTTGACTGTAGATCTGGGTTCTACAAGTGTTGTAGATCGTCTGGGTATTTTTTTCATAATTTATGATGTATGGATTAATTGTTATGAATTTTTGAAGTTGTTTCAATTAAATTCGTAATTATATAATATATAATCTATTAGTATACATTATATATTTTCTGGCTGTTGTGCTGTTATTGTGAGGGCACGGTGTTCGAGAAAGAACAGGGTACGGTGGCACATCGTTTTATGGCGCGGCGACGGCAACAGTCTGAACCGGGCAGAGGACGCGCGGCTGGCATGTGTGTGTGGGGCACACGCGCTCGTGTGTCACGCACGGCGCGTGTCAGACACGCGCGGGTCAATGGTCAGCGTATTGCTGACGTCATGCTGACGTCAACAGATGACGCCATGTGACGTCATCTTAGGGTTTAGGGCACGTGAAGCTGTGCGCGCTTGGGGGAGCTGGGGGTGCGTGGAGGACAGTCACACACGCGCCTGATAGCGCGTGTGTCGCGCGGGGATTGCTTTTTTCGGCGCATGCGGGCGTGTGCTTTGTCAGAATGAGGCATTTTTGGTGCCGTTGGATTCGTATTTTCGAGACGCATCTAATGGTTTATTAATTATATTTTCTGAAGTAGTTTCGAACTGTTTATAGCTACAGTAGTGTTTTAAAGCTGTTTTTGACGGCTTTAATTGCTTTTAAATGCCTCATGTGATACATAGAGAATAATGCTTAGACCAATATGCTACATGATATAACATGCCTACCTGACGTTTATTCATGCTTATATATGATATATGCTTAGTTTATCATGCGATGATAAATTTAGGTGAACTTATTAACATAAGGCATTTGTTAGACAATCTAGTATAGTGAAATTGTTTCATGACCTTAATATAAATATTATGAATACGATCATGAGATTCTTGTGTTTATGAAACACGTAATTGAATATGAATTTCAGTATTGAGAGAAAGGATGATTCTGTCAACAACAGATTTCTATCTGTAAGAAAGGGTTATTAAGTGACGCTCTTGACAATGCTCCACCGATCTGGAATCATCTGATTATCGATTATTGATTGAAATATTTAATTTAAAAGGAAGAATCTCTTATAAATGAATATGAATATTGATTGTAACGTAATATAATCCCTCTAACAATTAAATAATATCAAGTAGTAATTGGCCAATGACAACCGGCTTGTGACGTCAGAGCCTTCCACACATGGTAGAATTGGTTCTTATTTTTAAATCATTGTCATTTTGTGCTACAGCCGAGGGCTTTGATTTCGAAATAAGAAATACTTGTCTATTACATAGAGATGTGTACATTGAATTAGATCTAAAGGTCGTTACGTGCTACAGCCGTGGGCCATTGAGACTGATTTAATTGTATGAAATGTTGGGTTAGACTTGACTTAGAATATTGAGGTTTGTCATGCCACAGCCGTGAATCAATTATTCAAGAGGCTAAAGTTATATTAGGAATAACATAAGATGTAATTGACAAGAGTTGTCTGCCATTGAACATCACATGACGTTTCGTGCTACAGCCGAGGTTGTGTGATGGAATGTAGGATCCCTATTCCCACTAGCATTATGAATGCTTAATTTTCACTTAGGGGGTTG